>NW_010554034.1:0-49248 GCF_000687285.1 Phaethon lepturus | reverse complement strand
GGGAAAGAGCAGAGAGCTGTTGGCTTAAATGAAAGTCCACTGTGGTTGACAATGCCTGTCTTCTTGCACCATACATATCTAAAGGTCGAGTCTCCTTGTAAAATGTCTGTTTTCAGAGTATTTCTAGGAGATTAGGAGACCAAAACCTTTATATTAAATATTTAAGTGGCTTCTTCCCATCATGGAAATGGAGTTTTGTTCCTCGGCATCTAACCATAAACTCCTATTCTTCGCCATGTCTGTGTTGGTGTGGAAAGGAAAGCTGCTTTACCTAACACTGTTACCTGTCTTTTCTACTAACAAAGGAAGCAAATGCCCTTGATGGCACATGTCATGCCTCTTGTCTTTTCTAAGGATCTAAACTTTCACTTTTTATCTACCGACACTGCAGACATACACAGACTTGAGAAGAGTTTCTCAAGAGTCAGCTAACAAAACTGAAGCAAAAGCAAGCACTCTGTCAGAAAACAGCTCTTTTTCCACAATCAGTGACTACCAACTGGATTTAGGTTTTGTACCTATAAATACTTCTGCAAACATTTTAATTCTGCTCATCCACTTAAAATTATTCACACATGTAAGAGCATGTAGGATCAGGACCTTACACTATAAACACTCACAGAAAATAAACAGATACTATTTATTTTATTTATTTATTTTTAGTTACAAACCAAAGTTTCTGGATGGAAAAGAAAGCTAGATATACAAAAACAAACGTATACTTTCTTTATCAAATTAAATTATTTGAACATCAGGAAATTAACAAACAGAGAACCCACTGCCAAATTTTTTGCCAAAAATACCTCATACAACATTATTTTGCATAGCAAAAATTTCCATTTCCCTATGAAAAATCTGTTTTCCAATTCACTAGAACACAAACATGTACTGAAATACCACTCATTAGAAAAGAAACCAAATAACAATAAGAAGAAACAATGCTAGTAGCTGTATTTTATAGATAATAGAGATTTCATATTAAAGCTTTGAAAGTAACACATAGTCCTGCATCACCACGACTCTGATTATAAAATAGCTGCCTTCTATAACCTCAGTTAGGCTTCCTTAACTTAAACAGGGCACCATACAAGCAAGTGGCAAAACGTATTGCTGGATTGTGTTTTCTATAATCAGTATATTAGGTAACGTTAAATATGTAGTCATTCTAATTTTAATAATTAAAATAATAATTAAAACTATGAGAAAACTTACAGCACTCTGACTTTATATTTCTCAAGATTATACCCCTAACAAAATCTTTACTACACATTTAGTAGACATTATAGAAATTCTATGCTACTGTTACAACAGCTTATTTTCATTATAATGACATAAAGGAGTTGCTGTGGATGTCAGGTTAGAAGAGTTACAGTGATTATAAGGGGAGGAAGAATGCGTTCTATCTTCTAACAGTTCATTTTCATTTCCTTTATTAACAAAATAGCTAACGCTTTCCTTTTTAGATTACAAAGCCTGGTGTAGGGGAAGCAAGTATCATCTTGCCCTACTTACAGACGGGAAACTGTTGAAGAGAGAAGTAATAGCTACATCTATACAGATGAACTAAATAGGGCCCAATTAGATACTAAAACTCAATCATCTACGGAGAAAAACAAGCAGGTTCCAAACCTATCTCAGTCACAGTTCAGGAATCAGCACAGGCTTTGGACCATTAGTCTGGAGACCCTGCATGTTTTGACAGCTGAAAGAGTCAAATAGTAAAGATATGGGCTATTTTAGTTGGCTTCCTTGGCAGAAAACGATCCTGGGCATATTTAATTTACCACTGAACACGTAGCCCAAGTGATGTTCCTAACATCATCACCAGACAACCAGTACCAAGGCAAGGAAAGACAGCGAAGAAACGGTCTTCTGAATCTCAGCCTAATATGTTGTCTGTGTGAACACAACTCATTTTTTCTTAAAAGCTCTAAGTATTCATTCTCAGATATTAGGTGAAGAACACTGCAAGAAAATTTAAACTACATTTTTATCCAAATAAATGTTGTGTTTGTGGTATTTAAAAGATATTCATTTTGTCCATGGAAAAGGGCTGTTTGGTACTACTGAAAGCTTCAGCTTACTCAGAATACATAAAAAAAAAGCCCAAAAGAAAAAGAACAAAGAGTCCGAATAGCTTTAAAATAGAATAAATATTTGTCAGAATTATTTGCTGTAAATTTTTATCAGTGGGATTTGGATCTGGCAGGTTCAATCACTGTTAAACTTTGGCAGAGTTCTCTGTCCATTGTTTATGTTTATCATATAAATGGGCTCTAAGATCTAGATCTGGGTCTGGAGCTGGACTTGCTCTAAATACGAAGTGTGGTCAGAATACAGAAGTAGGATTGTTTCCTTCTTTTTTTCAAATGTGTATAAAGCTATTCAATAACAGTGACTTGATTACAGCAGCTGAAGACTTACTGCTTTTTTAGAGTAACAAATTTTGCTGTTGAAATTTTTGTTATATTAAAATATTTCAATCACTTTCCAGATAAATAAATAATATTTACAGTAGTATGTGAACTGAGACATGCCTGTTAATTTTTTGTTCATGAATACAAAGCTTATTAAAAAAGGGACTTAAGGCATTTTTTTTCTCCTGTTGATCGTTAGTTGTAAGTGCTTATGACATATAATATTCTTTTGGTGGTGGTGTTACACTTTCAGTGCTCAGGGCACCATAATTTTCTTTCATAGTGAGGGATGCAGTATTTATTGTTTGTATTTATAGAGTTAACAGTGGCTGACTCTGCCATATATATTTTTCTAAGCTTCTCGGGTCTTGAGTCATCAAAATCACCCAGGGACAGATTTACAGTAAATCAGAGCAGACACTTTCTATACTTGCTTTTCCCCTCTAACTATGTTGTGTAAGTCTTGTTTAAATGTGCTTCTGGAGGTAATTTTAGTGTGGGTATATTTAGTTCCCTTTATATTTTCAGCAATCTTGATAAAATAAAAGATCCCCTATGCACAATAAACTTGTATTTTCTGTAACTCAGAAGTGAAGTGTATTGCTTAAAGCTGCCCCAACTGCATTGATTTGAAGGATATTGTATGTTATTTTTTTACTTAACCCCAAAGACAACCTCAGTCAGTCTACTATGGCCATAAATTTAGAAATGCTCTCGGCCAAATTTTGCTTTCATCTCCACTAATGTAAATCAGGACTTACACCTTTAACTTCAGTGAAATTACTCCAGATTTGCACTAGGAAGATGACCAGATTTTGACTGCCTAAATCAATGTTCTTTCTTATCCAAGTATATTACAACTCTAGCTAGGGCGTTAAGTGTTTTTTGGAAGCCGTGGGTGTTAGACAGGAAAGTTCAAGAACAATTTACAGCAGTGACATGTTTTCTTACCCTGTGTTTCACTGAGCAGATGGGAAGTGCTTGAGGAGGGCATGAAATTCAGTCACGCCTGAATAAAAGCATTAACTGCACAATTGTTACAGATCCTCAGCACGATTTTTAGGTGGCCTTTTTCTTTCACATTTGATTTTGAAATGGAAGTATATCTCAGGATATAATCCTGAGAAATCTGGCTCTAGATTTTATTTACATATGGAAGGGGAGTTACAGTAATGCACCTATGGGAAAACCAATACTTTTGGATTTTTTTTTTTCCTACAGTCATGAATTGATGTGTAACTCCAGAAAGGGCTGTAGATCCTCAAGTGGAAGTCAGGTTTCTGCAATGTAAGTAAGCTTTGCCATCCTTAAAACCCCAACTCAGATGTCTTCTTATTTTGGAAGCACTTGAACTTTGAAAGTGATTTGGTTTTCAGCAGCAGAGTCCTTCAAATACCTTAAGTCTTGTCCTGTGTCTGTCCAAGAACGCCACAGTTTTAAGAAGGCTGGACAACTGCTTTGGGCTGGTTTGGATTTATAAATTACATGCAATGCTACCAGGAAACTTGAAAGAGCTCAATCTAGCAGGTGTGCTGTGAGCATGCTTACACAAAATTCAGTCACACTTGCCATTTTTGTAAGACATGGTGTGTTTCAATGCTCTCTTTATACATAGAGTCAGTGGTTAGAGCATTATTTTCAGATCCAGAGGACCTCGGCTTCAGTCACTCTCTCTGCAATACCTCAAAGCCACTTTTCCTATGATTTGCCATAACTAGGAAGTATATGGCAAATATAGGGTATATGTGGCCTGGGACAGTCAAAGTGTACAGTAAATCCTATTTTAATCCTATTTTAACAACTATTTGAACTGATTTTAAATCAATTTCACTTTGTAAAAAACCTACCGAAATAAACATTGTGCTACAGGAAGAAGAAGAAGAGAGGGAAGAGAGACAGAGAGAGAGAAAGGCTCACCAGCTTCATGGTTAAAGTGCTCATTTCATAGGTGGTGGTGGTAAGTTCTCGGTTCCAGCTCTTGCTCTAAGAGCCTAAACTTCAACAGATCTTAGAAAAAATAAATGAAGCATAGTTTAATTTATCTGTGAGGTTTAAACACAGCTTCAGGGAGGTTGCTTTGCTTTGCTAGTTTAGATTAGCTCCTTTTTCTGTGTTTTAACATTATAACCGTCAGCTCAGCATGCTGGTTATTAGGATCATCCCGTAAGGTTCTTACCTATCTCCAACTGATAGCTGCAAAGGTGTCTAAATGTTACAGTATTCAGTGCTGTGGTATCCTGATGTTGCCTTCATGTTTTTGTTTGTCTGCGTGTTTGTTTTCTGAGTCTGGCTTCACTACCTGTAATCATGAAGCATGAGCTTCACTGTATTTCTCTAGGAACAGTGTCAGGAAACATACAGTTTTTATACCCCTCCAGGCAATGTTAAACACTTATTTGCAAAATATTTGGAGACATCTTAGATTTCTTAAGAAAGCTACCAAACCAAAAAACACCTGTTTAGCAAAACAGATGGAAATCTTCTGCCCACCATTACAAAGCAGAAGCTACAATGCTGGATGACACAGATTCTCAGAGAGTTTGTGTAAATCTCATGAATTCGGGCTCATCAGTTAAATTTAATTTCAAGGGCATAGCTCTGTTTATCTGATGGACTGTGCTACAAATTTGAGTTGGAATTACTGTAAGCTGAGAAGGAAGCCTGGCTGTATGTTGGAACCGAGAATATTTTGGGCTGGCTTTATGATGTTGTTTACCTAGCTTAAGAAAGAAAAGAAATTGTACATAGCATTTTTCATGTGCTTCTCACGGAGGGGTAACACACCAGGCAAACAAGTCTGCCACTCTGCTTCTAGCATATATGCAGAAATAGGACAACCACCTGTCTATATCTATTGAAGTTTAGATTATGCCTCATTGAAAATGGCCCTGCATTGATTTTCCATGGGGTGGAAGTTAGTACTAGAACAAATGTGCTGGTTTTGGCTGGGATAGAGTTAATTTTCTTCATAGCAGCTAGTATAGGGCTATGTTTTGGATTTGTGCTGGAAACAGTGTCGATAATATGGAGACGTTTTAGTTGCTGCTGAGCAGTGCTTACACAAGACCTTTTCTAGTTCTCACACCACTCCACCAGAGAGCAGGCTGGGGGTGCAGAGGAATTTGGGAGGGGACACAGCTGGGACAGCTGACCCCAACTGACCAAAGGGATATTCCATACCATGTGACATCATGCTCAACAATATAAAGCTCTGGGGGAAGAGGAAGAAAAGGGGGGGCCATTCAGAGTGATGGCATTTGTCTTCCCAAATAACCATTACGCTTTCCTGGAGGTAGCTGAACACCTGCCTGCCAATGGCACTAGTGAATGAATTCCCTGTTTTGCTTTGCTTGTGTGCACAGCTTTTGCTTTCCCTATTAAACTGTCTTGATTTCAACCTGCAAGTTTTCTCACTTTTATCCTCTGATTCGCTCCCCCATCCCACTGCCGTGGAGGAGTGGGCAAGTGGCTGTTTGGTACTTAGTTGCTGGCTGGGGTTAAACCACCACAGCAACTCACCACCTACCCAACCAATTCACTAATTCATAGCAGCTAGTATAGGGCTATGTTTTGGATTTGTGCTGGAAACAGTGTCGATAATATGGAGACGTTTTAGTTGCTGCTGAGCAGTGCTTACACAAGACCTTTTCTAGTTCTCACACCACTCCACCAGAGAGCAGGCTGGGGGTGCAGAGGAATTTGGGAGGGGACACAGCTGGGACAGCTGACCCCAACTGACCAAAGGGATATTCCATACCATGTGACATCATGCTCAACAATATAAAGCTCTGGGGGAAGAGGAAGAAAAGGGGGGGCCATTCAGAGTGATGGCATTTGTCTTCCCAAATAACCATTACGCTTTCCTGGAGGTAGCTGAACACCTGCCTGCCAATGGCACTAGTGAATGAATTCCCTGTTTTGCTTTGCTTGTGTGCACAGCTTTTGCTTTCCCTATTAAACTGTCTTGATTTCAACCTGCAAGTTTTCTCACTTTTATCCTCTGATTCGCTCCCCCATCCCACTGCCGTGGAGGAGTGGGCAAGTGGCTGTTTGGTACTTAGTTGCTGGCTGGGGTTAAACCACCACAGCAACTCACCGCCTACCCAACCAATTCACTAATTTTTGCTAAATAAGTTACACCCTGAGTAAAAAACGAAATATGCAGTAGTCATAGCAGGCAAAAAGCCTTGAAACTTTTAAAGAGATATTCACAGAAAACTTCTGCCTCATTGTAGTGTCCAAGTATGACAGTGGTGTTTCTCGCATGTCATTCTGCTCAACTGAAATAAAATCTTTCACCTGTGGACTTAAAAACATGTACCAGTGCATTTATTTAGTTAACGTTCACAATATGTGCTGCATGTTTGTTTGAGGGGAGAGAGCAAAGGAATCGACTGGGTGGAGGCTACAGAAATCATGAAGGCAGGGATGAATTTGGAGAATATGAGAGGGTCTGGTAGATACAGAGGTGTTTGAATGTCTAGTCAAAGAGAAGCATTCAGCTTCTGAACTCTATTGGCTCTTCAACACCACTTCCCCTTTGGGATGAAGGAGGAAGATGAGACAGAGAAAAAAATTACTGTTAATATTATAAACATCATATAACGGTTTAAAAAGAAAATCCTATCAAATTTACTGTGTGAGGAAGAGAGTGTAAAATTATTAGGACCCAAGAGCATAGCCTTTCTAGCCAACCCTTACACGCTTGGCAGCAAAAACACAAAGCCAAAGCAGGTGAATATTCACCTTCAAGAGGAATAAGAAGAGAGGGAAGAGGGGAATGAGGTCCACATGGGGAAGGGGCACACAGCTGCCTGGCCCAGCAGTAGGGGAAAGCAGTAAGTAACACTTTACAAAAAAGTTGATGCAAATTTGTTTTGTCAGATGTGCCTGTGTAGCAGGAACCAAAGGAATTCAAGTGCTTCATCCTATTTTATCTCGAAGTACTGAAACTCTCTCTCTTTCTGTACACTGCTTTCCAGGAGCAGCCTGAATGTGAGCCCTTTGTTTTGGTGGAGTTCCGCAGACACGAGGATCCTACTGCTTGTAAGCAGCTGTACTAATCCAACACATGCTGCTGGCTTGAGTGCACATACATTAGTCTTGCTAGAAAACTTTATTTTAAAGAAAGAAAAAGGGAAAAGAACCAAAAATTAATCAAACCTCAGTGATTATATTCCAGCTGCTGAGCTTCCAGTAAAACTCTCAGCACGTGTTTGTGTTTTTTCATGTATATCAGAATTTACTGTGAAGAGGGGACATAACCTGAGTGAATGTGGATGAAACTCCGTTTTTTCTAGTAAGTTACATATGTTTACATGAGTGCTCAAACTGGTCTACGCCATGATATGATTAGGTTGACAGGAAGTAAATATGTAGATGCTCACAATGTGATTTCTCTCTTCACAGTACTGTTTAATACTGTGTTATATTAAAAGGAAGATAAATACAAAGCAGGCATTTCTGACCTGTGTCCAGTGCTGTTTTTGTTAATAATCAGATCATTGACTTAAATTACTTTGAGGCTTTTCACACTAATGAAAGAAGCAATACAGACACACACTGACATGAATTGGTCCCAAGGTGTTTCCTGAACTAGTGAACTTCTCCAAAGGAAGAGCAGCAGAAGGTATTCAACTTGTATTGCCAACTCATCTGCTTTTGGCTGATGAGTGAGAGACTTGGGAAGATTTGGTTCTGTTTCTAAGGTCAAGGAATAAAGAGAGTAGAAGAGAATCTTTTACTCAGCATTTATCAGCAGTTCCTAGAGTAGTGTGCTGTAAGATATATTCTCCTTTGAACAGGTTTCCAACAAATCTGGAAAGGCACAGGGGGTAGAAGAGATCAGTGAACCATGCTGTGTTACAGAATGACCTTATAGCCCACAGGAAGAAGATCTCATTGGTGTTTATTTTTAGATGACAACTATGTTGGACTGACTTTTATTTTTTGGCAAAGGCACTAAGAACAGAACTGGCATAAATAACACCTGTGGTGACTTTGAATATACCAGAAAGGAATTCAGTTAGGCCTCCAGCCTCCTGTTAATATGCACATCGAATCCCAGTTAACATTACTGGAAATTTAACCATGTGCCATGGTTAAGGAATAAATCTTATGCCAAATAGATGACACCACTGTCCACTTTGCATAAAGTTGGAAGCAAAGGGCTGCATCATGAGCAAGCTCAGACCTTAAGGTTCATGCACAAGTTTGGAGAGAGCTGTGGAAATAAGACATCAGGTGCAGCAGCAGTTGGCAGTGACACAGGTTTTCATTGAGCCTTTAGAAAGATGATGGGAAGCAGAAGCAGTTTCAGAAGAAGTTGTTAAATAAATGGAAAGGAATGAAAGAGGAGAAAAGAGTAAATTCTGCAGTTAGTTACATTTTAACAGCATTTATTTTCCTATTTATTTAGACAATTCACTTCTGAGGAAAAATGAAGATTTATAAAATTTATTGTCTTAGAGCACAGCCTGCTTTTTATTTGTGCGACAGTACGGTGAAAAGTCCACCTTAATTTTGGTTAAACAAGGAGCAACATCTTGACAGTACACTGTCCATTATGTCTGTGTTTATGATTTTGTCATGGATCACACAATATTAATTTTCTTTTTGAAACCTCAGCTCTAGGAGTTACTTCTTTTTTTGTTTTTTGTTATTGCTTGGAATCTTAGTTTTCATTAAGTAGCAACTGACTTACCAAGTGCTTAAGCTTGCAGATTTCCCATTGAAAATGTGGCCTGACTTTACATCTTGATTTTAGACAAAAAACAAACAAACAAAAAAAAATCTTAAACTCTTCTTTATTCATTATTATTGTTATTGTTGTTTATAATTTATTTAGAACTATACAATTTTTACTGCTGTTTATATATATCGTGATGTATGCCTATTTATCTGCCAGGACAAGCTTTCAGTTGCCGTACTGCACTTTTCCCTGTTTAGCATATTCCATTTCAAGAGGCACTGTAAAATCCAAAGTGCCTTGGCTATGTATTGAGTCATGTCGTGATGGAAATGAAGAAAGGAGGAATAGCTGTTTACGTGAACACAGATATCTGAGCACAGACTAAGCAGAGACATTAATATTGCCCTCCTTAAGGGGAGCAGCGAGGACTCAGACACAGCAGGAGCAGCTGCTGCCAACACGGCTGCTAACTGAAACGCTGCTTCTTTGGAAGGGGGGAATGCGGCAGCTTTCTGTATTTTCACTTTGGTATATTCGGATTTAGGCACCGATTTTCCACAATTAATGTATCCGATCCCCAACACATTTCCAAGCCTTTGCTGTTGTAGTGAGCATCTGTGGGAGCCCTGGGAGCTTTACCTTGCAGACTTTCTTTTCACGTTTCCCATTTCAGCAACTTATCCCACAAGGGAACAATTAACTTTGTAATAAAGATAGGAACTTCCTCCCCTCTTTTTGGAAATTCATCTGAGAAACAGGAGAAGAGGAGAGGAATAGTCCTTTAAAGTGCTAAATAATTCTTTACGTCTTTGAGAAAAGGAAGTAGGAAGTGATAGGGGGAAATCATGTTTTTATATATATCTATTTTTTTTTCCTTAAAAACCTAGTAACATGTGAGAGTCATTCTGTGAAGACATAGAACTATAATCCAATTAAAACCAGATGATGGGGGCAAAAAAGTCATTCTGAGTCTAGACTTAAGCTTAATGACTCAAATTCATATAAACTCAAAATTAAATATGCTGACATATAAGGTTTTCTCTAATTCAAGAGTAAACATTCTGCTTGTACTTGAAAGGAGAGCTCAATGTCTTATATTTCGCATACTTCTTCTGCTTTTATTGAAAAGCAGAATAAGAAAGAAATGAAAAAATCTCCTGAAGAAAAAAGGTGTGAAAAAATTGAGCATGTGTTCTCTGTAAAGGGCGATATTAAATCTCATACATTAAAATGTAACACAATTTAATAATAAAAGAAAAAACCAAAATACTCTGTTTATGGCTCTTGTGATACAGAATGTGATCTCTGAATGTGATACAGAAATAATTTATTCTATAAGATGATCCATACCTCTATGAGAAGCCATCATTCTCTGTTAAGTTCTGTAGGAACAAAATTCAATTGATATCAGCCCTGCTTTGCTCAATGGAACTTTCCCAAAAGTTCCATTATGCAAAACAGCAGCTGTTCTAACAGAAGTCCTGCTAGAAGCTGTAGACCTCTGCTCAAAAGTTTCATGGACATGAGTAGGAAAGATACATACGGCTGTGCGTAAGTGTTATATAAGATAAGATATGTTTTGTGCTATGTTCCTGAAACCAACAGATATAGTGCAGTTTGTGTCCATACAATTATTCTCCCTTTCTGACAAAACATGGTGACGACATCAAAACTGCTTATTGGCAATGGTTTCCAGTACATGCCATCCTCCAGAGCCTACCCAGGCATTTCTGGCAGTTGATATGGTAGTTTAGTAATTTTGCTAGCTCTCCTGGACGAGACATATCAGAAACCAGGCTAAGAGTTTAGCAATATGAGAGATCACACATTAGTACCCTACCCTCTTTATTTGCTGAAGATGTAACTGTAAAAATTAGATAGCTAATAAAAATAAGCTATGGTTAGTCGGTAGGAGCACAAATGCAAGGATGTGCAATCATATTTTCCAGCAAGGAAGAAGACTAACAGTTCAGAAGGTATCTATGATGATTTTAGTACCTTATGTTGACCAGTAGCTTATAGAAATTGCACTAAGTGCAAGCACAGCAACAACAAATATAACTACAAGTCAGCAATACTGTGGAACAACCAAAACCAACTAATGACTGCAGGCAATTATAGCAACTGAACAATGAGCTAATGATAAGCTAAACATGGCAGAGAATCTATGCATGTATGTATATATGTACATATGAATCTAACTATCTATCTATCTATCTTTGTAGCGATCCTATAACATAACTAATGAAATTATATACATGGTAGTGGATACTTATAACTCTGCAGCACACAGTCATTAGCAGCATAGCACTCTGATTATGAGACACTCTTCTGCCCAGATCCCTAGGTTCTCCGAACATACGAAGGTCTGCAAGGTCCCCCCATCAACACTTAGAGGTCACACTCACATGGGGGATCCAGGCACATCCTGCCCAGTACATCAAGGTGATTTGGAGAAAACGCTCACCTTTGCAAGAGGCAGATCTCAGCCCCTGGCACCTGCAGTGCTGATTCTCTTCTGCTGATCCCTTGATGAAGGGATGAATCTTGATGAATTTCTGAGTTGTCTTTTATCTCCTTATAATGCTGTGACCCACTGGCTACTTATGTTCCCAGCTGTCCAGACTGTCCTTCTGTTTTGCTGAATCCATTCCAATCCAAATAAAAGGGACTGGGGAGCCAGTTCGCTGAAACTGGCTGAGACAGCCCTTCCCCCTTTTCTTTCATTTACAGCTGTCTTAACCACGATGTTATTGCATTATTTCTGCTATGTTCTATTCATTATGCTGGCTCAGCAGGTTGTTAGTTCAGCAATTCTGTTATAGTCTACAGATATTTTAGGGCCCAGCAACGATGCTTACTCAGCAACTGTGTTAGCCTCTGTCCTACTCCAAGCAATGTCAGATGTGGTTTTTCAGGGTTTAGCAAGAACTGTAACATTAAGTGCCCCCACTCCACGCTCATAAGAGAATTAAGTGATATATTGTGTCCCATCTCTGCTCAGCAGTCCCCTTCCCATCAAAATCAAGCTTTGCTAAGGTCTACTGGTTTGTGTTATTGCAGTGGCTCCATTTCCCTTCCTCTGACAAAAAATCAGGATCCCCTCTGGCATTTTGGATTTCCTCTTTCCTCCTATTGTTTGAGTTTCAGGTCTGTTCATGCATAGTCAGGAGAACAATTCTGAATCAACATCCTTGTAAGCCATCTAAACTCCTTGTCAGCAAAGGTATCCCAGGTAGGACTGCAGGAAAGCCAGCATGGTATAAAACTGCCCTTTCCCTTTTCGTGCCTGGGGTTAGTCTTCACTCCGAGGCACATGATGTCCACTTGATAACCTTATTTCAAACCAAGTGCAAGTGCATTTGCCACTTCTGAGGTGGGCAAGAATGGTTTTTGCATTAATAAACCTCCTTAACTCCAAGTGAAGGTGTTGTGAAGGGACGTTACTTCCCAGACATCACAGTGCTACACAGGGCTGCACACAATGACCAAATATGTTGCCGTATGGCCAGTGCCCACGAAATCCTTCCCTATCCTGAAGGATTTGCTTACCGTTTGATCAAAGACCAGAGCAGGGCAAAGAGCAGATGGTGACTCCAGTGGCTGCAGAGTGACAGCACCAGGATTAGCCCCAGTGTGAACAAGCAGAGTGACAGGCCAAGAGGAGAAGGAGACAAAAGACATTTCCACAGGTGACCTGCTGTAAAAATAGCATATGGTTAAGGAGTTTGCAGACTGCTATATGGATTTAACATGGTCTATGCTCCTTGGCACCAAAGGCAGAACAAAAGAATTAGATACAAAACCAGTGCTGAAAAGAAGAATATTCTGTATGTGTTTCCAAAGGAACCAAAAAATAAAATAAAATTTAGAAAAGTAAATAACTGAAGAGAACTCCTAACCCTGGGAAGCTGTGCTCTCCCACATGATTTAAACTCTTTACAAGTGCCTGAGAAAATTCAACTATTGAAAATAACTTCAAACATTAATAAATAAAGTATCATATTTATTCTACACTAGAGGAATGATGTGATACCTGATACGGTCAAAATATCCCCCCTACCAATATTTGAATACCAGATGTAAATTTTTTGTGCACCTTAAGCCCCTTCTCAGATCTGCATGTGCAGATGTAAGTCATAATTCTGTGTTTTAATTAAATATAGAATGTGCACCCACTCTTTGCACGTTAAATGTTAATGACAAGAGCATGACATAAGTGTATATTTATTTTTTTAATAAATATAGTCCACGGGTTTGAATGTTCTGTTGACATCATAGACTATTTTCCTCACAGGTTTTATTAATATTTTTCCAAACTGTTTCCTATTCCTCTAAAATAGGGCCACTGCCACTCCCAAGTACATTTGCTGCTGGTGGTTACTATCAAATGAATAGCTGACAGAAGACTGAAGTAAGCAAAGAGAAGAACATTTGCCATGCAAAACATAATCGTTCCTGAAGTTAATTAAATTAAAAGGAAAGCCCTGGATATCCTTATGCTGTCCAGAAGTTTCTACTGAAATGGTTTAGTTTGGTTTTTCTCACATACCAACTGCTTGATCTACAGTCGTCTTTGCTCATTTAGGTCAGTTGGTAGCTCACTGTCACTTTGCTTGATTCTAAACCAGAATTATGAAGCCTTTATAAAGACCTTTAGAGCCCAAGAGTTCCTCTAATTTATCTTTTTACCATTGATACAAGATTTTTCAGTTAAATAAATGAAATAATTTAAACTCAATATCTTTAAAAAATATTTTATCTAAATATAAGAACATTTTTTAACACTTTTTTTTCTGGGGAAACTGAATTAAGCAGTATTCAAATGTTTGAATTCAAATGAATTTCTCATAGTTCCTTACAGCTGTTTTAAAAAATAAAAAATAACAAAACCAAAAAATATACTCTTTGAACAAGTTGCAGTGGTCAAAAAGACTTCAGGAGTTTTGAAGAGGGTAACAATCAGAAAACAGAAGAAAACAAACGCACATCTCTGGTTGTCTGGCGGTTTTGCTTTGGTTTTATGAAGGTAGAGGCTTAAAGCATAACTGTAGTTTGAAGAAGAAAACATCAGAGGAAAGTAAGAGGTCAATGGGAAGGATGGTAGAGGAAAGGAGAAAGCAAGTAGAGGAAGGTTGGGGGTCACTGGAGGAGAGAGGGGCGTAGAGGAGGGATCATAAGTGTGAACAGCTTTTTTCTCAGCAACAGAGCCAAATGCAGGCTGCAGACTGAATTGCAAAAAAGTAGAAGAGAGAAAATAATCAGTCCAGTCTGAATATTAGTATTAACAGGAACCACAAACCACAAACATTACTGGAAACAATTAATATTATTGAAAATAATAAGAAATATTCAATTCTTGGCTATCTTCTCACAAGGATGCCATTTGGTATAAGACACAGTTTTATACCATGGATATATACATACACTTTGGGAGTTTTCAATGTCTAGTTCCGTCTGCACAGTGTTGTGAGCTAGTCAGTAGTTGTTAGCAACAGTTAGGACAAAATTCATCTGTGGGCTGACCTCCTTGTCTTTCCTAGCATTGTGCCAGAGTTAATACTTGGTACCTGATACACACTGACCTAGGTAAAATTTGAAAGGACATCCTTGAAATGAAGAGCTCTCTTCTTATTGTTCAGAATGAGTTATCATGCCCCTTTTACAATATTGTTGTTATTGCTTTTTAATTTAAATGTATTAAGCATTCAATCGAATCTTTCCTCACCTCTGTTCCTTGTCCCATTCTGCTGTGTGCCTTTCTCAGCAAACATTTACTTGTGTTTTCAGCCAGTTTTAGCAAGCAAAAGACATAAAAAATCAATGCAAAACTATGCTCTTTTATTCCCTCCTATCTTCCTCTTCTTGCCACAGAATATCTACAGCTGAAAAGTTATTATTTCATGAAACAGCACATTGCCCTGATTACAGCCTAATTAATTACTAACACCTACAAATAAAACACATTAAGGCTGCCAAAACTTGCAGTCTTCATCGAGGCACTATGGAAAAAAGCATTAAAAACTGTATGAGTTGTTTTAGTGGATTTATAAATTTTAAAAGTTCAACCACTGATGTTTAGTATTCTGCTGAGAATTTTAATATCCCCAAAAAAAGAAATTCACTGCTACTATTTCCATTCTTTTTAAAAAAATTATTATTTTCAGAAAGGTCATATTCTTCCAGTAGATTTCTTTAGTTCTAAGGAAACTGAAAATATTTCTCCCCTACATTCTACTTCTACAGCTGAAGCACAGAATTTAAATGATTCTCTCTGACTTAATGTGTCGGTGTCAGGTAATATTCTCCCTGAGACAGCAAGTGAGGCTCAGCAAAGTGCTGCAGCAGGTGTCTGTGCTGGTCCTTCACAACCACTTCCAAAACTTCCCAAGAGCCAATGGGAGGAAAAAAGAAGAGAAACACTAAAATGCGCAATGATTAACATTTGAAGTGTGCTCCAGGTTTTGCCTCTGTTGATGTCTTAGTATCTTGAAGCCCAAGTACAAAGTATATATGGACAGTTGTGACAAATTGCAGCTAACCGGAAAATGGTTCATTATTCATATCTTATAACTTTCTGAGCACAAATCTATCATGTTGTAAAGAGAGAGGTCATACGAAAAAAACCTCTAAAATTGTACCATATCACATAAGCCCAGAGACAGGCACAGCAGAGAATGCTTTGTGTTGTCACCTTGTGCTCAGGCTGGATTTGTAAGAACTCTAAGAATTATGTGCTGAATTGTTAGCATCAGACCTAACCACAGCTGAATTTGGAGTATTTCTGATCAGTACTACTTCATACTATGCTTTCTGAGGAAAATGCAGAGTGCATTGTAGCTATTGAGGTTTTCTGCTTTTCTCCTAATCTTTAATTGAAATCTTTTTTATTATCTGTATTCATTATAAAGAAGCTGCTTCAGGAAAGATTATTTTTTTCCCCTGTAAATACCTATTAATAGAGCAGTTAGTGTGTATTTGTAGATGATAAAACAAAATGAAGCATGGACTCCTGGTAGGGAATTCTGCAGGGAAAACCTTGTTGCATAAATGTGAATGAATAGGAAAAAAGACCTTAGTTTCCAAAGAACAAGAATAATTTCCAGAGTTTCATATGTAAAGAAGACTCACCATTTGAACACTAAATCATAAAATAAAATGCAAAGCTGAAAATTAATTCAAGAGGAAATAGCCTTCATTAAAAAACTGCCTGTCAGCATATGTAAAATGGGAAGGCAGCATCACAAAGAAATAGCCAGTCTTCCATATACAAATCCTATAGGATTTAACCTGCTAAAAATAAAGAGAAACAGGTCAACAAACCAACCAACAGACGAACAAGGCATAAATGGTTTGTATTGTCACTCAGCACTAGGTGTAGCCAGCCTTGGGCCTTACTGAGCAAAAACACATTGAGAGGTGGTTCAAAATATTTGATTTATTCTGTTTGTCATGCTAAGATACAAGAAAAGGGGAAACATCTCTTTGGTTTTTTAAATGTTATTACTTCAAAATGCATCAGAAGCTGATTAAGTAGAGGTTAGTGAACTTCTCAAAGTGCAGGTTTCAAGTGAAACTTCTGTAAAATTCTGTGAGGTAAAATACTTTCTTTACCAATTATAATTTCTGGCAGTGAAATTCATTGCAAATAGGAGGTATTAACTTAGAACAGCTCAACCAGTCCAAAAACCATGCCACTAAACAGGATAGTAAGGAGCTAACACCTGAAGTTGGTGTAGGTCTTGCCACTCACTTGTTAGGAATTAGACTGGTTAGATTGGCTCATGGGTCTATTCAGTGTGTTACAATAATCAATGCCACACAGAGAACAAGAAAAATATGTTTACCAGATTTCCAAAGTGCAGACTAATAGGATTTTGAAGTTATGCCACAGACAGGCCAGCGGAGAACACCAGGGCAAAAAATTATATTAAGCGTTACCTGGGTTGGAGCAAGTGGAATTGTCCCCATGTCCCCTGAACCAGCAAGTATTCAAATCTAGTCAGCTCAGCCTGCAACTCCTATGATTAATATAAATAGTTGAAAATACCAAGAATGATTCGTGGATACTTGAGCACTGTTATTTAAAGGTATTTTAAAGTGATTGGAAAAAGTGGAAATACTCATATATCTTCATGTCACAACTTCTATGATGTCTGTCCATCAGCTTTGCTTTAATACACACCTCTTGTGTGTATCTCTTGTGCTTTCTTTGTGTGTATGTTGATAACATCATTATGTTTCTCTTTTCCTTTAAGTGCTTTTTTTGCAGTCTTCAAAGGCATCAGGTAGAATAGAATAGTTCAAAGGTCTGTACATCTCTTCAACCTGATTTCTATGCCTGCATGTTCTGAAAGAGGGAAAGAAATTGAATGCTAGTTTAAAGATGCATTTTCCCTTCAAAGAAGCAACGAAAACTTGATCTGTTAGATAAACTTGATCTGTTAGTTGTTTAATTTGGACTTCTTCAATGTGTGATTGAGGCTAACCCAAAATCTTCCATCTCCATCTTCACTGCTGTAACTTCTAAGAAAGCACAGATTCTCCAAGTTTTGTAAGAATCAAAATGTTTTTGGGTTTTTTTGTTGAAATTTATGGTATTGTGTTAGAAAGATCTGATTTTATTGTGCTACCCTTTGGAAAGTCACTAACCTGAGCTTTTCTTGATTTTTAATTTTTTTTTTTTATTTATTGTGTCTGCCTAATCAGATATTAAGAATCCAGTCTTAAGATCTAAGAGGAAGTGACTTGCTTGAGGACTGTCACGAGTGGAGAAGGGACTCAAGAGCTCCAGTTTGGAGCTTAAACGCAGGCGACACTCCTGGACTTACTATTACAGCTCAGTGTTACCCTAGATGTATACTCACATTTGTTCCCTATTTTACTTATATGTATTTGATCTGTGCTCATAACCCTTTTTATTTGTTTTCTAAGAGCACTAAATATTGAACAATCTTGCTGACTAGGGTGGCTGCCAAGGCAGCATGTTTTGCAGTCACTGCAGCAGATTGAAACTGAAAACGGAACTGTAAAGTAAAAGATGGATTAATCCAGACAGGGGACAGACAAATGTCACGTGCTCTCTGTAACCTATCAAACAGCTGCTATTCAAAATTGAACACATTGATTATTTGAAGTGGTAACCATACCAGCTCATGATCGGTTTTTTGGCTTTAATATATCCTTACATAGCGTTTGTTCAACAATTTCAACCAAGGAACAAATTTGTGAAAATTGTAAGACTTGCATGTGATTCACAAACAATAAAAGAATGAAAATAGTGAATAAACCATTCACAGTAATGGAGCTTCACACTATTACAAAATCTTTCGACATTACTGATATGGAAAAACCCTGATGTAAAATTGAATTGTCTTTTTCCCGTTTTGCCTTTTTTTTTCCCCCTCTCAGTGCAGTTAAAAATCTGTAAGTCATAGAATCTATACTGCTGTCTGAAATTTGAAGGAATAAAAGACATAACAGAAGGAAATGAACAAGTTGTGTTTGTAATGATGCTATGCATGTGGAACAACATTTATTAGTCTTTCTGTGAAGGAAGTCTAATCACAAAGTGGTTAATATTTTATTTATTGAGATAGTTATATTTTTCATTTATGCAGAATAGTAAATCATTTTGGGAATTAACATTATGTCTCTTGGTACAGTGTATTAAAGTGTTCTTTAAGTCTAATCTTAAAAGGATTGTGCAAAAACACGTCAAAAAACAGGGCACACCTTATGTTATGGGTGTTTTCCAATACTGCCATATTTTAATGATGTATAGGCAGCAAATTAAAGCACTCAGGTTTCTGAAGTGTTTATAGATAATCAAAAGTTATCCACTGCTTGCATATATCTAGTTGGCAAAAAAGTTATTGTTGAGTATCAGCTTTTATTTGCCTAATTATTGAGAATATATTGCTTTTCAAGAAAATTTAAAGAACCATATATAAAAAAACTCTGGAGACAAGAAGTAAAAATCATTGTGAATCTTGAAATTCATTATTATTTGAAAGGTACTATTTCAAATACATCAGCATAAAACTTCGGAACACATTACTTTAAAAAAATAATACCTGGTATCAATATATAAAATGAAAATATTTTTCATTTCTAAATAGAATAGCTAGGTTGGATATAGGTTGGATTTCTCAAAAATAACTTTGAATTTCTGTAGAAAAATAAACTACCTCAATTATTCTTGTGATTAAAAAAAAAAAGAAGGGGAAAAATATTTCAGTTGCTTTTTTTTAACTGGCCAAACTACTGTAACATCTTATGGAAGTTTTAGATACCTTTCACAAGCTCCCTGACCAAGCTGTATAGAAGCATACAAATTAAAACTGCCGACAAAACCAAGAGGTCATCTGATGCCATTCAAATCAGAATTAACGACATCTAAATAATTCCTGAAAATTCTTTGCCTAACCATCTTCCTAACAGCTGCCATTGATGAAGAGCTAGACATACCATTCGTCATTTTTCCCTTAATGCTGACACTGTATTGTCTACATTCCAATTCAAACACTTTTCTCATCTTAGCCAGACCGGACATGGTGAGCAGTGTACTCCTTTTCTGCAACTTCATTGGATGTATTTGAAGACTGTTACCAAGTTTCTTCTACCTTCTGTCTCCATGTCTTACATTTATTTAGTTATTCATTTTTCTCTTAGGTCAATTTTTTGACCTTTCTTTTCTAGTAACTAGAAAAGTAAAATTATTGCATGCATCTTCAGACACAACTGTTATATCTCCACTCAGCGTGAAGGTTAGGGGTTTTTTTGTTTTTGGAGTGGTTTGACATAGTTGACTGATGTTTGGTTGTGATCTCTATCTGATATCTTTTACTTCAGTTTTCCCAGTTTACTAATTGGATAAATCAAGGTTGGGCAGGTTTCCTGAGCATTGATGTTTGGGCTGGAGCTATGGCTTTCTATCTGTACCAGAAAACTCTTATCACATTTTTAACTGTATTTTCTCATCCTTGAGAGGATGTTAAAAACATGCCAAATGTCATAAGGCAGTTGACATTCATTCTGAGTATCTTTAAATACACAACACAACATCACAGTTTTACTGTTTAGTGCTCTGTTTGTTGTACGTTTATGTTGTCGTATTTTACAGTGTGCCCTGTAGGACAAGAATTCTCTGTTTATTATATCTGAATGTACTGAATATGTTACCCAGCATAGAAGGGCATAATAGCTTAGAAGGGACATAGCTCCTGAAGGTACTATGAAAATATAGACAGCAACAGGAACAAATTAACATATTTGAACTTATTTAAAGAGAAAAGGATTACCTTTATGGCACTATTTAAAAAGTGCTAATTTTTATAATATGGGATTAAACAGAGAATAGTACATGAATTAATGCAGAGAATAGACCAAAATGTGTTAAAAAAAAAGGCTTCACGTTACTTTAAAACATCTCTGAACTGAGGGTATAGCTTTTCTTTCAAAGATATTTAGCACAATTTTTACCATTTCAAAGGCAGCTTTAGCCTTTACTTGTGCTCTGCTGCTTTTCTACCATCTGAAGTGTAGAAACAGGAGTGCAACCACATCTGATAGCCAATTGCCAGTAGTGTCCTAAATAAGACAGGTGTCATGGCTCCTAAATCCCAAGATCATCTTTGAAATCAGGTCTTCAGTGGCTCTAGGTTTTTGGCACTGCTGCTTTCTCCCCAGATGAAAAAAATTCCAATTTACTTTCCTCTTTAGATCTGCACAGGGAATGAGTTTACATCAAATTGTTATGATCAGGGAAGATATTGCTTGTAGCAGTCTCTCACAGGTTTCAAAATGACTCACAGGGACTGAGAAGTTGTATGTGTGTCAGCAGTGAAGGAAAAGGGAGGAAGTGCAAAAAAGGATAAGTGGTGAATGATTTGGAACTTTCGATGGAAGTAAATTTGCAAACAAAAAAAGACAAATGGAAGATAAACGGGGAGGGCTTATTTCTGAGGTGGAGATAAAATGCATTTGAAATGTAACTACAGATAGTACAAATGTATCTTTAGAAATCTCTCTGTTCAACATTATATCCCTTCTTACAGGTTAACTCATTTAGTATTTATTTTTTAATAAAGATGGGAAAATGTTACAGAGAGTTTTCATGGCATGAAAAAACTCATTATTTTAATTGAATTTTGGGCACCTTTCAAACCAGTCTTCAGGAATTCAATTGCAGTCCATAATAATTTTCTAAGAAATGTCAATGAAATTCCCTCCTCAGAAAAAAAAGTAATTCAGAAATATGAATTATTAGAAAAGTCAGCAAGTATGTTTATTATAAAAACTGCCCATGAAACCTCATATAAACGTTATATAAAGGAGGTCTGTGTTTCCCCAAATTATAGATTACATACCATTTTTGCATTATTTTTTTAACTTGCAAATTTTAAAGAATATTTTCTCCTTTTAACACTTGCAAAGTTGTACATATATAGTGTCAAGCTGAGTTTATAACCTTAAAAATCTTCTTTTCTTCACAGGAAACCTATGAGAATCCTTCTTGCCACCTTTTCCAAACGAAGTCACAGTGAGTACCATGAGTGATGGCTGGTTCAGGGATGAGATAGTTTTCCGTTTATTATTGTCATGGTTTAACCCCAGCCGGCAACTAAGCCCCACGCAGCCGCTTGCTCACTCCCCCATGGTGGGACAGGGGAGAGAAGCGGAAGAGTAAAAGTGAGGAAACCCATGGTTTGAGATGAAGACAGTTTAATAAGTAAAGCAAAAGCCACACACGCAAGGAAAGCAAAACAAAGAATCCATTCACCGCTCCCCATGGGCAGGCAGGGGTTCAGCCATCTCCAGGGAAGCAGGGCTCCAGCACGCGTAATGGTTTCTTGGGAAGACAGACGCCATCACTCTAAACGCCCCTCCACCACCTCCTTCTTCTTCATCCCAGCTTTATATACTGATCATGTCGTCATATGGTATGGAATATCCCTTTGGCCAGCCTGGGTCAGCTGTCCTGGCTGTGTCCCCTCCCAGCTCCCCGTCCACCCCCAGCCTTCTTGCTGGCAGGCCAGCACAAGAAGCTGGACTGACCTTGACTACTTAGCAACAACTCAAAACATCAGCACGTTATCAGCATTTTCTCATGCCAAATCCAAAACACAACCTCACACTAACTTCTGTGAAGAAAATTAGCTTTACTGTTTCATTTGTGCATGAATGCTATATATGCAAAAATAATATTAAAAAGCTTTATGCATTATTTTGATTGACATTTTTTGAATGGCAGTGGCACGTGTGATACTGCACTGTCCTGTTCAGATATTGTACTACTGCCATGCAGGTAATATTCCTTGTTTACTAATTCACCCTTTTCTCCTTGCATCACTGCCTTATCAGAGTTTAAAAAATTATAGCCATATGATAAGCCAGAACACAGTCTCCACACTGTCAGAGTTCCTTTATATGATACTCCTATAGAAGATCAGATAAATAAATCTCCATAGCTGACAAGTATTCACAGGGTTTCTGTGGGACAAATGCTGTTCTCGTATAACAACGCTGTTACAAAGCCCAATGCCTAAGACACCCTAAGTAGGAGTCACTACTACAGCCTGTAAAGAGAGGATTGTACTCACCAGTGCTATACAACAAAAGACATGAGCCTCTGAGAAAATGCATGTTTCTCTCCACCTTCTGAAATAGATAGTTTATTGATAAAGATGATGTCATCTGTCAGAGGAAGTCAGGACAGGTTTCAAATCTTGCCCAGAATCATAATATTCTCTTTGCAGGAGTTGCAGTGACCTATGCTTGTCAGATAGAACTTCTCCTAGGCTGTGGCTCTAAGTGTTACACAGTTTGTCCCAACAACAGCTATAGCTCTCATGTGTCTTGGATTCCGTAACCTTTTCTTGAAATGAAGTTCTTCCAAGAGAAAGTTTGTGCACATCATTTTACTTGGACCCACTACTTCCAGAGATAACCGAGGAACAGTTGTCAGGTTCACACAGACCTACCTTGAGTAGCAATCTCAATAGAAGGATGCAACAGTTATGAAAAATAAAACATAATTCATAATACTAGATTATACCCAACAACAGATTATTTCGCAGATGCTTCAGTGTCCCTGTTGGAAATCACTGTTCGCACGCACCATGCCTGCCAGCGAACTCCCTCACTACAGGGGGAGGCTGCAGCCAGCAGTTCTGGCAACCAGCTCATGCGCACAGGGCTGTCCTGGTCCGGGACAGTCCTTCCTCCGGTTTCATCTTTGGTATGATCCCTGAGATGTGACACTCTTTGGAGTAATTGTGCCAGAGGAACTTTCTCAGTTCTGGGGGGCAAATTTCTCTCTCTCTTCCCCTCTCTTTCTCTCTCTCATTATCCCAAATTATGCCTGTACTGCTTTTATGTCCAGATTTATGTCCAGCACTAATTCATGTACCTTAGTATTTTATACTGCTGCCACATTCTTCTTTTCCTCCCAACTAAAATGTGTTTAAAGTGTTTCCATTGCAACACAGGTTTCACTCTCACTACTGATGCAGTCAGCAGGGTTGACAATGTTTAGCGAGTCTTTAGCTCCTGATAGTAGCTACAACAGATACCTGGGGTACAGTATAGCACTGCGGGCAGCTTAAAGCTTTTGCTCCATCTCCTTCCCACTGCTCCTATCTCTTGTTCAAGGGCTCTGATTATCATAACATGGTATCACTTGCCTTCCTCGTAAAGCCATTCATTGCTGCAGAGCCGTGCTGGAAGAACTACACGCTGCACCTTTTAAAAAGCTGTACAGGAATTGTTGCTGGCAGTCATGTTTCCACCAGCGCCTTGAAGATATTGTGCCTTGGTGTAATATTTCCAGCACTGCTGGCCCATCAGCTGCTATCACTCCCGTACACCACTGACACAGAGAGCCATAACTTTAAATATACAGTATAAAAAAATCTTATTACAGAATGTAAGCTGAAGGTTATATATTACAATTTATGAGAGTGACTTTCATAAAAATTTTTCCCTTTACTTTCTTAGCTGCATAGATCATTCCATGGAATGATCTATCTTTTCACTTAATCTTTCCTTTTTTTTTTTCCCACAGTATTTGTTCCTAAAATTAAAATTGATTTTGAACAATTCATCAGTGCACTATGAATTTTGCTGACATTATTCCCACTCTTCCATTCTACAGACAAGTAGCTTTTCACAGATCTTTTCAGAGATGCTTTGTTGTTCTGATTTTTCCTTTTAGATTATTAAGTGCTAAGTAATTATTCTTTGAAAGTATACAGGCAGGCCAGTTTTCTAAGACTGATATGCAGAATACTAAAGAGGCCTTGTCTTCATATATTTCAATTATATATCAAAAAGAAACACTGTGTCAGTTTCCATAATAAAGTTTTTACTTCTGTTACAAGTTACGAATTGTAAAATATTACTTTCTACTGAAAAAGTCAACACCATAAGTATTGTTTTATTATTTTAAGTGTTCTTCATTGTTTATTTGCATATTTTAACCTTTTTAGTCTTTAAATTTTAAAAGGCAATATTAAACCCATATATAAATTATATCAAAGATATTTAAAATAGCTGATATGCACAAACCACAACATATAAATAATTAATTAAATTGAAAATTTTACATAATTACTTGCAATAGAACTTGGAGACACTGGATTTCCTAATTGGAAAATAAACTCCCAAAAATTATTTCAAGCCTCTCCAAATTAGATTAGATTAGATTAGATTAGATTAGATTAGATTAGATTAGATTAGATTAGATTAGAAAAAAAATCTTAGGAATTCTGAGTACCATTCCCATTTCTAAGGCATAAAATGTCTGACTAGAAGTAGTCAAAGGTTCTATTAGCAAAGGAAAATAATACTTTTAAGAAAGGGACATCAGATAAATCTTTTATATTTCAAGTTCTTTTGAAGTAAACACTGTCAATATAGTTAATATACACTGCAAATAATTGCAAATTATCAGGAAGTGTACATATTTAGAGTGTTTAATTATATTCTTAGTTTTGATAATTACTGAAATATAATATACCATTATGAGTTTTATTATAGATTTTAATTCTACTGATTAGCTAATCCTAGGTAAAATAAAATATAAAAGAAATGGTATTTTGTAAAATAATAGATATATGCAGGATTTCAAGCTGTTAAGATAAATATTATTATTTTGTATTTTATTTACTTATCCAGCTTGAAAAAGAAAAATGAAACTATTCTATTCATATAAGAAAAAAAATTCAAGTGTTTGATTTTTATGCTTAACTTAAAATATGAATTTGACAAAATCCAACTTCTTCTTAGAAATTCATTAAATGTAATTCAGCAACTTAAACTCATTTAAGTGGTATTCTAACCATATTGCATGATCTGATACCACATTGATTTAAACATACAGGCTTTTTCATCATATCATGATACGCTATTCACACCAGGTAATTTAAAATGTATTTCATTTTTTTTTCAATGGGGAGGAATAAAGACTATATTTGTACCGAAAACATTTATACAAGTTTCCTTTTTCAGCACATATTGTTGTAAAGGAAATACTTATCCTTTTCATAAAATTTCTACATGGTGGCATACTTCTTGTTGAAAGCACGAGCATGAAAATTAATTTTCTACAATGCGCTAGCTTGGCTATATGCCTAAAGGACTTTTCCTTGTCTTTACAAGTATTTTTTATTTAGGTTACACCATTTTTCTTAGCAGTGTTATAAGATTTTCAAGTTACTACTACAATTATTTACAAATTCTTGGATTGTAGGACCAGAGGGGACCTTTTAGGCTTGTAGACTGACATCCTATGTAACAGCTGTATTCAGATTTCTTCAGTTATATCTGATACGAAGCCAATAATTAAAATGTACCTACTTTGAAGGCATACCCACCTGGAAAGTACAAGTAGAAGCTTTTGAGCCCATAATTACAGTATTAAATGTATGAATGAACATACAGAGAGAAGAAGGAGGGAGGACAGAGGATAAAGGAAAATTTGGGATGTTGAAAGCAAGATTTGCAAGATAATTTCCAGATTTCAGTTTACCACATCTCTGGACCATTGATAGTCAGTATGGCCCTTGTTGGTTCTCTAAACGTAAAACAATACACAAGCAGGTCCTGGCCTCAGAAAACCCCTGAATTTTAATTTCTGAAACTGGCAGATCATGTAATTTCCCTTTATGACAACTGATAACCGATAGCCCTTACGTGGACATTGTACCCAAGTGAGACTCTATTGCCTTCCAAGAGCTGATGGGGAAACAGTGCTGTTCTGCAGTTCTGTGCTACCACTTGTGCCATTCCTTCTCTGTTTCTCAACAGTGCTCTAGTTTGATTTGAAAGAGTTTAACCTAGTAAGCACAGTTTGTTGACAATTTTCTTACTTTTACAGCTACCAAAGAGCTTTTTAGTTCGCAATATTCTGTTGATACTAAACCCTAGGAATATGCACTGCTGTATCTACCAAACAAGAAGCAAAGAATTCAATGATAGATATGTAGAAAACTAGCAGTGTCATAGCACGGCAACATCTCAAATTCCACTTGGTCTGATGACATCATGTCAACCATTTAATTTTTACACAGCACAAGAAAGTTAGGAAAAGCAAAAGCACAATACATAGGCTAATTTTTTGCAAGAACAATACTCTCTTCCTCATACATTGCTTTTTTTAATTTCACATTTATTTCATTGTCACATGAAAGATCCATCTTAATGAATCCCACAATATGTCTTCTGCTTCTTCACTTCATGTAAGATTGTTTATTCATTTATATTTTGTATATATTATTCATCAAAGTGCTCTGTTATTAAAAGCTCCATTTGAGGGAGCATAGTAAGGCTAATAATAAATTCTTCAAAGTGGAAGTTTGGACCTGTTTTGTACACAGCTATTCATAGAAGCTGTGTCATTTCTAGCCACTAGTTCATTCAGGAATTAAATTTCTAGGTTACTTATGCTTTGTTCAATTAAAGAAGTGACAATATTTCCCACTTAATCTGATTTGCTTTTCAAAACCCTCGATATTAATGATATTGTCATCAAATATCTCTTCTAAGATAAATAATTAGGTATTGTTCACATATGGAAAAAATTGAAGTACGAAGTAAACTTTTATAGTCACCTAGAAGAGATGGTTTCCCAGCATTCATTATTATATACGATTATTTAAAATAAGAAAAATAACATAATGACATGAATTATAATTTAAAATCTTTCTATACGATTATTTAAAATAAGAAAAATAACATGAATTATAATTTAAAATCTTTTTCTGAAGGTCTATATTTACATGAGGTATTAAAGTCTGTTGTGCACAGACTCTGAGTGTGTCTGGACTCACACAATTTTTCAAGTGAATAGTGAGAAAGGTATTGTGTGAACTGTGTGAATCCTGCAAGATTAACAAAAGATTTAAAGTCAGTCAGAATAATGTCCCTACTATAATCATAGAACCAAATAGCTGAGATTAGATGGCCATATAAGCCCTCAACATAAGGACTGCATCTGGGATGAAAGAAAACTTTGGTGGCTTCTTCTCAAGTTCATAACAATAGTTTTGTTTATGAGCATTTTAAGTTGCAGAGAATAAGAATAAAAATTACAGCACTGGCATTTGACTTACAGATACGGAAATGTATCGAGCTTACACCCAAACTTACAATTATTCACCTGCCTGATTTTACGCTGGTCACGCTGAAGCACCCACCTCTTTATCACCTTTGATCAGGAACCACTTGCACTGCTGCCCTAAAAACTATTTATTGCATTGACCATCCTCTGATGATGACAGGTCTCCAGCTTTATAACATCACACCATTTCTTATCAGTATTTAGAGGAGGTGACTTCCCTTTTTCATGCTAATCTTTAAAAAACAAAATCTGTCTTTCAGTGCAAGTGCTTAAGACTTGACAAGGTGTAGCAGATGCTAAGGACTTCATGTGTTATCCACTGCCTGAGAGTTGTTTCTGTGAAGGCCTAGAAAGCACAGCTTTCGAGACAAACTGAACTCTTTGTGTTCAGTCTAATACAGTCTCACAGGATTAACAAAGTGAAACTGGACTTGTTTTGAGAGCAACTGTTTCTAAACTGACTTCTACCACTTTGTAACTCATTTTCCAACCCCTCATTCACCAAGCTAATCTTGCAAAATCCTTAGTGATCTGTTGAAAAGCACTGAAAAAACATATGGTTGCTTGGGGGTTTTTTCCCCCTTTCAAATGTAACAATTAACTCACAATAAGGGCCTTGACTCTACAACTATCCATTTTAAAATACAAAGCCATTACGAGGCCAAAGCAGCAGCTTGAAGTAAATAGGAGCACCTGAAATCATTTATTTCTCCATGTTTCTCGTGCTCGCACACAAAGCCTTTAACACTGGAACAGTGTGTGTCATTTCAGCCAATTGCAGATTTTGCTACGGTTAAGCTGTAAACCCTTGAAAGTAAGGATTTGTCATGGAAATGCTGACACAGCCTTAACTGCAGCGGGGTGAATGGCGTGGTTACCATTGCTCTGTACCAAAGCGGCACAGCCTCAATTGGCACCAATCTCTGTATGCACAGCCATAACAAAAGGGAAACCAGGAGCCTGATTATTCTCCCAAAGCACTTAAAAAGCCAGCATGAATCGTGAGGGTCTTGCGTGGTTTTTGTTTGTGTGTAGCTAGCAGAGTGTGCTGTGCTATTCATTCTAGGTTAAGCTTTCGGTGCTGTCTAATAAGTGGCCCTTGTACAAAAACGTGATCTGTGCTTTTCCAGATATTTGTATGTCAGGCAGCTACACAGCAGCAACTTCTGTAATCCCTTCTCCTGCAGTTAGAGCTACTAGAAAGGCTTAATAATATCCCAGAGGCAAAGATGAAACGGTATCTCCACAGCTACTGTTTGCTGTAGAGAGCTTTTGAAGTCGAGCTTAAGATGTCTTTATTTCCCTACCAGAGAGAATTTTTTTTTTCCCCTGCTTTTTCCAGTGTTGTCATGATGATGGCTTTCTGCTTGAAAAATATTCCAAGAGGCTTCAGTGTTCCCATAAAGCATTAGGGAATGAGAATAGCTTTTCATCAGGGGCTTCTGGAACCTGTAAGTACAGTTTGTCACTACAGAAACCCACAGCCACCCTACCAGCAATCTCAATTTAAAACTTTCTTCCTTATCAGCTTTATAGCAGCCTCAGCCTTCACTGGCAGCTTACTCTTGCCTGGCTATTGGCTTTTAACTTCCATTTCTAATTAAGTCTAAACTGAGTTCATCATACAGCTCCCATTTATAGCCCATTTTTCTTTGGCGTAAAGAAAGTGAAATATGATAAAGCTGCTAAATCTGCATATAACCTCATCAAATGTTTGTCCAGCTTGTTAAACAAAAAGGGGTAGCATCGCTTTCTCTCAAATACTTATTGATTATAATTATCATAATTATAGTTAGCACTTAAGACCCTAATAATTTCCCATGCCCTGTTGTGTCAGGTGCTGGACACTCATGGAATAAAAAGAAAGTCCCAAAATAACTTAACAATTTATGATTTAACAAGAAGTCAAAAGAGAACAGAATCAAACAGAGGGATCTTACAATAAAACAATGGGACAACACCGACCACCACAACTCTGGTAACACCTCTGTTAATTCTCTTGTTGGTATCTGATCAAGCAGAAATTCTTAGAATGGTAAAAAATGGTAATGATGTAGTTTAGCAGAAGTTTCCTGAGGTTCCCTTCCCAAATGGGATTAAAAAACAAGAAGCAAGTGTCCTTGTGTTTGCTTTGAAAATGTAACAGCTGAGGCTGGGCACAGCATTGTGGATTCAAGGTAAATTTCAATCTCTCAATGGCAAATAACAGATGAAAGATAGAGCCAGAACATTCTTAAAAGCAAAGGTAACCAAGTTGTTACAGAGTATGCTGCAGAAAGAAAGGGAGTTGTGGAGGAATATCAAAGAAGTGGGAGTAGGAAAATAGATTTGCAGCATCATTTTGAACATATGTGAATGAAGAAATTTCATTGCTAGAAAAAAAGGTATAAAAATTATCCAGACTGAAACCAGTGAGCTTCAGAGGTATTAGTTGCTTGGAAAAGTTTAAAAACAAAAGTCTTTGCACATAAAAAAATATGTAGAAAATAATCTCTGAGACCATGATAGCATGAGTATAAGGACCTCCAGATATTCATGTTGAAGCTGCCTTTTAGATTCCAAGGAAAATGATGATATTGTCAATAGTAATGCAAGAAGATTTGAACAAGTTCTGTTTTAATGAGGCTGAACTATGTCACTAAGAGAGCAATCGTATCAAAATGAGGCAACTCTAAACTAAAAAAAGGTAAGGTCACCAGAGGATCAGGAAAGAAAGATGTCTAAAGGAGTCTCAGGGAGTGTAGTAAAAAACTGGATGTTGGAGAATGTTTTGCCACTTCCTCTTATATTTCAGCACCACCCCCACTCACACCAGACTATGTATTCAGTAATTTTATGGAAGAGTAACATTCAGCCACAGAAAAAGTTGGAAATGTATCAGAACATGGAGACAGTGATATTGGCAGGAGACCATCTGAATTCTTTAGAATAACTTAATATTTGTTTGCAAGTAGCAAAATGTGGCAAAATATACCTAGGTAATTTTAGCTTTGCCAGATGCAGGAGTTCACCAACATAGCTCAACTCTAATGAAAAGATCCAAGCTAGATGTCCGTACCAGCAAAATTTATATGCAGTTATAAAAGTCCTCAATCACTATTCAAAGCAAATGGAAAGGCAGGCAGTAAAACGAATACTCCTCTGAACACACATGGAGTTTTATTAATTTACTTCTAAGCTGACCTGTTATTATATGAGCTGAGTCATAAGCCAAAGCCAGACAATACAGTCCACGTGCCTCATGAAATAAAATGAGTATTAACATTATCGTTATTATCTTGATACTATCAATCGTGTAATTAGCTGTGATAGTTTATCTGGATGAGGCTTGCTAGTAGAACAAATAAACAAATAAAGTTCATTTATATCAGTTTGATTTTGATTAGATACATACACTGAAGTGAATGCTTTGCCTGAGAATTTAAACAGGATCAGCACGTACAACATAATAGGTCTTGTTTTCTGACATTCCCCTTTTCTGTCCCACAGTATTGGAGGGCAGCTCTTTCATTAGAGATGGTTTCTTCCAGTTATTCTCTGTGTTTCCATACAGGGACAATAAAGACCAAAACAGAAAAGGAGTATGCAGTAACCTCCAGCTTCGCTGTGAAGGAGGCCAGACTCCTTGGTGAGGTAGTAGTGCAGAGGACCTGCCTGGCCCTCAAATCTGAAACCTCAGCAGGAGGTTAACCAAACTGCAAACTGGAAATTCCTGCAGTGTATATCATCAAGGAGAACTAAGCTTCAAGTGTTAGAGAGTCCATGCCAAAACATGGGCACAGGACTTTCATGCAATTTATTATGAATTCTCATCACACTCCAGAAAATCTCTAGGTTTATGTGCTGGATTTCTCATATATCTATGAGAAACTAGGCAAAACCAACATATATAACACTCATCTCTACATGCATAAAGTTTCCTGATCATATGATTTCCATAGAAACTTAAATGGTCTTGATGAATCCATGATTTGTCTCGAATGTAGGAGAGATATTAGAACTGGTGGAAGATAGACACCTGGACCTTTCTCTCCTTACCCACTACAGAGACAATGCTCTCAGTCCGCAGACCTGGGACGGGAATAAAGTAGGATGTTTATTCTAGACTGACATATCCAAATGAAACTTTAAAACATTTCATTTCATCATGGTCTTTTTCACTGACAACAGGGAGGAAGAAAGCACAACGGTAGATGTTAGTGCACTGCAGATTTTCAGTCCACTTTCTTGCTGTCTAAACATAGCTGCTAATCCTTTCTCTGCAGGGCTCCTAATCTACCCCAACTTGATTCTAACAACCTTGCCAACTAGTATTATATCCTGATGGCTTGTCCTGCTGCTGCGATCTGCAGCAGTGTGTATCCACCTGCCAGCCTTGCTAGAGGACTTCAGGCTTTCACGATCCCATTCTGACAGTGGCCTTTCATTGTTCCCATCTCTTTGATGCTCTTTTTCTAGGCTTTGCTTCAATAACACATCGCTTGTCTCTCTCTCTCTCATTCACAGTGGGCAGCTTAGCAATGTGCATAGTATGAATGCCCCTTTCATAAATACAGTGCCAGTTGGCTCACCCCATGCCTTCAAATTGGAAGGGTCTCACCATTCTGGCTGCTAATCTGCCAGTAGTTTTTACATAGAGTAAGACACCATCACACTGCTCTATCAATACGCAGACTTAGTACAGCAATATTCAGCATTCAGTGTCACATCTTTATCACAGCATGTGGAAACAAATTTTTGGGGTTGCACAAGAAGATAAAACAGATAATATCTTCATTTACAAATACCTTGCTGGCTGACGATAGCAGATACTCATTTAGATATTCAAATATTTTATTCCTGCTCTATCAATACGCAGACTTAGTACAGCAATATTCAGCATTCAGTGTCACATCTTTATCACAGCATGTGGAAACAAATTTTTGGGGTTGCACAAGAAGATAAAACAGATAATATCTTCATTTACAAATACCTTGCTGGCTGACGATAGCAGATACTCATTTAGATACTTCCTTCCTTCCTTCCTTCCTTCCTTCCTTCCTTCCTTCCTCTTTTTCTCTCTTTCTCTCTCTTTTTCTCTCTCTCTTTCTTTCTTTTGTAGCCTCATAAAGGAATTGTCTAATCATTATCATGTTCACAGAACATTGTTAGAGTCTGAGGAAAGAGAGGAAAAAAACATAAATGCAGACTGAGAGTGTCACTGAAAAGTCATTACTTTGCTGGCAAGTATAGTAATTATTATAACAGCTGATACAAAAATCTTAAAGTGCAATAGTGCTTGTATCTGTGTGAATATGTCTTTCACTTAAACTTCAGGAAACCCAAAGGTCTATTTCTTTTTGGTTTCATTCGTCATGTTCCCAGTTAAAAATTTTCACTGATTGAAACATTACATACCATTTTTACTGGTGTTAACTTAATTATTTCTTATCTATAAAGGATTTAAGCATGCTGGTGTAGCTGCCATTAATTATTAAATAAAAGAGAAATGATCTGTAGATCAGGATGTTTTCTTAGCTTGAAGTCATCATCTTTTTTTTTATAATCTTGCCCGAAACTTCCTCTCTTTTTTCCTGTAGACATTAAAAGTAAGTGCTTCTTACCTGAAAATTATCCTGAGACAAAGCAGGGATCAAAACAAAGGACACAAACTTTATAATTAATAACGTGCTTCACTAATGAATGTTTTGCTTGTCAACACCTGTCAGGCTTGTAATATTTTCTTCTCAAGCATGGAAAGTACTATAGAAATGTCAAAACCTCATGGGAATTCAGAACAAAATGTCTGGGAACAAATAAAAAACTTTATCTGATGTTTTGAGTCATCGTGAAAACATCATGATCAAATATAGATACTGAAAATCTATGCTTCCTTTTTTTTATTTTAAGTAAATATCACAATTTTATAGGCTTTTAACAAATCATTCCTCTTGCTTTGCAAAAACTTAGTTCTCCTAACTGTGAAGAAATATATACCTTTGTGTTCATGGTAAGGACTTTGCATTTTGTAGGTGTTTCTGATTTACTACTGAGTGACCTTCCTGCAGGTAGGGCTCCCAGAATGGTTACGCAATACAATGTGCTATTACTCCCAGTAGATATGGTACTCTCTGCAGCATCAATAAACTCTTGAGCAGATGTTCAATACCCAAACATAATGACCACCAGGGAGCCATGATAACTGCCTACAAATACATAAACGAATGTTATAAGAGGATGGAGAGCAATTATTCTCATTAGCCAACAAGGGCAGAATAAGAAGAAATGAGCATTCTCTCTAACCAGGAAATTTTAGCTTGATTTAAGAAAACCTTTAGTGAATAAAATAAGATTAAGAAATTATAAAAAACTGCCAAAGTAATTGATAAAACTGTCATTATTTAAGATATTTGATGTAGCCTTCTTGTATGCCTATTTCACACAAGCAAGTGCATAGTATAGTACTTTTTAGCTAGCTTTATATCTGTCTTAGGAGAACTGAGTGTCTTATTAATGAAATCTAGTTTGAGAATAATCTTACTGTGGTTGACCAAACACCTACTTGTTTCACTTCCCAATGACCAGATACTAACCAAGAAAAGACAATTATATAGTGATTGAAATGAAAATTAAAAATATTGTCAAGGCATCTATTTCTGTATGTGTATCATTCTGCTATGGGTTTCTTACCTTTATACTAAAAGTAAAAATTTCTATATAAACATAGAATCATCGAGTAATTTATGTTGGAAAAGAACTTTAAAATCATTGAGTCCACGCATTAACCTAGGACTGCCAAGACCACCACTAAACCATGTCCCTAAGCACCACATATACACATCTTTTAAATACCTCCAGGGACAGTGACTCAACCACTTTGATGGGCAGCCTGTTTCAATGCTTGACAACCCTTTCTGTGAAGAAATTTCTCCTAATATTCAATCTAAACCTCCCCTGGCACAACTTGAGGCCATTTCATACAATCCTAGAATCATAGAACAGTTTGGGTTGGAAGGGCCATCTAGTCCAACACCCCTGCAGTGAGCAGGGACACCTTCAACTTCTCCAACAGATCAACACTCCTGCCCAACTTGGTGTCGTCTGCAAACTTATTTTGAGGGTGCACTTGACTGCCTCGTCCAGATCATTGATAAAGATGTTGAACAGAACTGGCCCCAATACTGAGCCCTGTGGGAACACAACTTGTGACAGGCCACCAGCTGGATTTAACTCCATTCACCACCATTCTTTCGGCTCAGATATGCAGTCAGCTTTTTACCCAGTGAAGAGCACACCTGCCTAAGCCATGAGCAGCCAGTTTCTTCAGGAGAATGATGTGGGAAACGATGTTAAAGGCTTTACTGAAGTCTAGGTAGACAACATCTAGGAGATCAAGTCAGTCAAGCAGAACATGTCTTTCATAAACCCGTGCTGACTGGGCCTGATCACCTCATTGTCCTGTACGTGCTGCGTGATGGCACTCAAGATGTTCTGCTCTATAACTTTCCCCAGCACTAAGGTCTGACTGACAGGCCTGTAGTTCTCCAGATCCTCCTTAGGGACCTTCTTGTAGATGGGAGTCACATTGCTAACTTCCAATCAACAGGGACCTCCCTGGTTAGCCAGGGCTGCTGATAAATGATGGAAAGTGTCTTGGTGAGCACTTCCACTAGCTCCCTAAGAGCTGGATCCCATCCAGCCCCATAGACTTGTGTGTGTCTAAGTGGTACAGAAGGTCAGTAACCATTTCCCTTGGATTATGGGGGTTTCATTCTGCTCCCCATCCCTGTCTCCCAGCTCAGGGGGCTGGAAACCCAGAGAACAACTGGTCTTACTATTAAAGACTGAGGCAAAGAAGGCATTAAGTACCTCAGCCTTTTCCTCATCCTTTGACACTGTTTTTCCCCTGGCATCCAGTAAAGGATGGAGATTCTCTTTAGCCTTCTTTTTGTTGCTAATGTATTTGTAGAAACATTTTTGATTGTCTTTTACAGCAGTAGCCAGATTAAGTTCTGGTTAGGCTTTGGCCCTTCTAATTTTGTCCCTGAAAATATGGAAGAGGGCAATGATTTTCTAATCATCTCTCGTATCTTTTCCTTTCAACATTTTTTCTTAGCTAGTTAGAATATTGCAGAAAGAAAAAATTCCTTAGGCAGATGAATAATCTTGAAGCATGAGTGTGCAATCTTACAGAAAGTGTATGATATCTATAATATATAGTTTATATTAGGAATCATATTTCCAAAACTGAAATAGCTTTCTTGCAGTCCCCATTGACTTTCTGAAGAATTCTAATCGGAATCTTCATGAAAAGTGATAAATAGCTAAAATGTTTCAAGTTTAAAAGAACATCACAAGGTGACTTACTGCAGGAATATCCTGAAAGAGAGAAAGAAATATCCTTCTTTTCTTCAGATAGAAGATGATTAATCTTTAGTTAGGAATAGCTTTGGATAGTTAACAGAAAATGTATTAGCTTTCTAGTAAATAGTGATAAAAGTAAAGTGTGAGACCACATTTATGAGTTCAATACACGACAGAAGAAACAGTGACTTTTATCTACTGATAATACTTCCAGCTGGCCTGAATTACACACTGCAATCTTGTATTACGTGCTAGTTTTATTGCACTATTTCACATTGTAATAAGGCCTGTTCTTCTGTTCTCAAGGTAGGCATCTATGCTTTTCACTTGAGTAGATTAAGTTAAAATAGTACCTGCACTTCTGTCATTTGTAGCTGTCATTACACATGGTTATCAGACAAGTTTGTGTGTGACTAGTTACATGCTATAAACTAATTCCCATCAAGAAACCTGTTTCAGTTACTTAGCTAAATAATAAACTGAGGAGGCTCTGAAGTACATGTATCTGGTAGGATTTGAAGTGTGTTTGCCAAATTATGCTCCTCTACGCCTTGGTATTGTATGGGGGTTATAGTTTAACTGTACAGGGCAATTGAAAACAAATATAATGATTTTCAGTTATGCTGGGAAATGCCTTAATCTAAAGATCTTAAAGGTTACAAAGAATAAAATGTTTTCTAGAGTTTTGTGAAACGTTATTTTATGGCCATTTTATTGCCTGTAAATCAAGATTCCCAAGGACTATTGTGCGGACTATTGTGTTTCATCTACCACCATGTGGTAGACATCCAGAATTTCCAACTAAAAAATTTCTTTGACCAAAAATCAACGTTTTTCTGCAAAGTATCACGCTTAACTAATATAACCAGATTGGTGTGCTAAATATGAAACCTTTACAGTGAAATCCCAAAAACTCCTGATGTTTGAGTAAGACTTCCTTAGCATGAGATAATATAAATGGATGTGTTCCAATGTCTTCCTTTATTCCTTTTTTGTCTGGTTTCTGTAACTGCAGTACCTATGTCTATTCATAAATGCATGGTCTGAAAGCAATGATGTATTTCTTTGGAGAAGGAAACCATTGAAAATTTAGGCTGTTTCTGTACCAGCAGATTAAAACTGCCCACTGAAGCTAGCTGGCATAAAAAAATTTGTGTGCATGCTTGTATAGTTTCCCTGCCTCCAAAACAAGTTATCTAAATGCAAATTGCCCATTGGTAATGGTTCCTGTAAGGTTCTTACTCCTAAACTATGACTGGGAATTGCTGGGGAAGTCCTAGTAAACATGTGCCAAAATTGTGCTTGAGTGAGTTCTAAGATTTAACAGTAAAGCGGTTGAGAACTTTCCCTGGCACTATTTATTTTACTAATAGAACCATACTAATATGTATGTACCTAAAATTACTTACTCTGGAAAATAATTATAATGAGAAATCTGTAATTATACCTCAACATATGCAAGAAAAAGTACAAGTATATTATCAAAAAGATGTGTAATTCAACTAATCCTGTAGATTTTATCCCAACCGACAGCTTCAGTCATATCTTCAGGGCACACTTTTGTATGCTGAACTTATACCAAGGAATGACAGGTAGAAGTTTCTATTTGTAGTACATTAGGTAGAGTTTTGATTGAAGGCAGTTTATTCAACAGTAACCTGTAAACAATAAATTAGGTATTTCCCATGACATGACGTTTATTCTTTGTGTGGAAAACACAGGAATAAAAATCAAAGTAAGTTGGTCTTGGCATTTCCCAGGAAGGCTAAACATAATTAAAAAAATGTACATAGGTTTTCAGAATATTCAGTCATTTCCTTACATCATAGTTACTGTCTATAGAGCAGAGATGACTGAACTGTTACACTTACCACAAAGACCTAGAAACAAATCTTAGTACCCTTATGGAGATTCAACATCCAAAATATAAAAAGTGATTTGAACATCTGCTACTTGAATTACTTACTAATCTGCCAAAAAGAATGCTTGGGATTGTTTTTAGCAATAAGAAAAATACACAGTGAGTTGGAAGACATTGATAACACTTCAGCAGAACAGTTCTCCAGCACTCTGATGAGATGAGTTACTGTACAGATGGCTTCCATCATGCAAGTCTTTTCTGTTTATAAGGCTGCAGGTGGTAGAGTGGGAAACAGGGTAAGTGGAGGAAAGGTTAGGACTCCAAATCAATTGTTCACCAAATAAAATCTGTCCCTGCTGAATGTATTAGCTGTTTATCAGCACTGCCATCTAGAGCTGTGTGAAAAAAAAATCACCACAGACAGCAGAAATGGTGAAATTAGATCCTTCATTGTTTAAGAAGATTGTACATAGAGGGAAACGTAGACATCTTACATTTTTTGTTATCTTAAGGCAGGGCATCCAACTTAAAGTGTTAAGGGAGCAAGAAAAACTGGAAAAAGAGAATGAAAATAATCTCTCAAATACTCAAATAACCTTGGCTGATTTTCATGCTTGGCAAAAAGACTTCATAAGAATTAGTAGAGTACACAGGTTAGCTTCCCCTTTGTAACACAATGGAAATTTGCATTCTCTTGATTTGGGACAATTTTGCTGCACCTATGGACTAGTTATTTTATCTGTTATACATCCAGTTTAAAATACTTCCAACTGCATAGCAGCCACACAGTTCTTTCGCTGCAGCTTCAATTCCCCTGGGGTGATTTTAATCATGCAGGAAGTTAAGAGCACTGAGGGGGTATCACAAGGACTAGTGACAGCCAGAGATCCACTGAAATAATTTTATAATTGTCAGAGTTTCAGAGAGGGTAGGAAAAGAGCCAAGTGGAAGTTCTGGGGAAGCTCGAAGCTTTATGATGCTCTCCAGATCTCTTTGTACAATAGAAAGGATGTGTGTCTTGCTTTCTTTGCTACCATGTTGTTATTTTTACGCACAAATGTAAAACCGTTGTGTTCAATTTACCTTTTTTCTGCACAAACCAGGGAAATTAAGACCTTTTTCAGTTACATTACTTTATTCCTTTGAACAAGGATTGTGGCTTGCTTTCCACAGGGATGAAAACAACCTATTTTTTAGGCTAAGACAGATTTTCAAGACAAAGGAGAACAGAAACAGAAATTCTAGAAAAGAATTAGGTAGAAAACCTAATCTGTGACATATTATTTAATATAATCATTAGCTGTAAGGCTCTTAAATAGCTATAATAGAGACAGAATCCATTAAAGCATTAAAGTAAATATTTTAAAAAATATCTGGGTGCCTAATTCTGAGTTCTGTGGGAACAGTATGTACCTAAGTGCCCTTAAAAACCTGGCTTTTTAGCTGCAACTACACTGCTATCTAAAAGCACTTGCAATAGTGTTTTTAGGCACTTAGGCTGGATGTCCTATATGTGTTTACATCCAAAGCTTCACAAACACTACATCATATTCCTACAGCCCCTTGCTGGCAGGCATGTTCATCCCCTCTCAACACACACAGTACAAGCAAACACTGGCATCACACCAACACTGCAGGTGGCTGTAGAAAGCTCATAAAGCATTAGGAGCCTTGTTGAACCCAGTATATGTTCTCTGTAATGGCTAGAGACACCTCAAAACACCGGCCTTCAGACATCAGTCTCGGGTCTGGGGCCGGTCTCGTTCAATATCTTTATTGATGATCTGGATGAGGGAATCCAGTGCTCCCTCAGTAAGTTTGCAGATGACACCAAGCTGGGTGGGAGTGTTGATCTGCTGGAGGGTAGGAGGGCTCTGCAGAGGGATCTGGACAGGCTGGATCGGTGGGCCAAGATCATCTGTATGAGGTTTAATAAGGCCAAGTGCCGGGTCCTGCACTTGGGTCACAACAACCCCATGCAATGCTACAGGCTTGGGGAGGAGTGGCTGGAGAGCTGCCTGGAGGAAAAGGACCTGGGGGTGCTGGTTGACAGCCGGCTGAACATGAGCCAGCAGTGTGCCCAGGTGGCCAAGAAGCGCAACAGCGTCCTGGCCTGAATCAGAACTAGTGTGGCCAGCAGGAGTAGGGAAGTGATTGTGCCCTTGTACTTGACACTGGTGAGGCCACACCTCAAATACTGTGTTCAGTTTTGTCATGTCTTTGAGGCTACCTATCCCTTGCCTACTACTGACTGGTATGACTACTATTTGCAGTACTACAGAAGCCATTATAGTCTTCAGATGGAATAGTATTCTGTGCCATAATCCTTCACAAAACACATCCTTGTCCAGTTACTCCAGAAGATGCCAAGAATATGCCAGGATCATGAAATTTTAACATACAAAAATATTATCCTGTGACACTTGTGTTTAGGAATCTGGTCATCTTCATCTTAAATAAGGTTGACACTTTCTTTATTGCCTGATGACATGAGGTCCAGCAGCATGGGAACAGACAACTGCTGGTGACAGTAGCACTAGTGCCCTCAGGAATGTGGATGCATTCAAAGCAGGCTGACACCCACAGGAAACTAATTTTAGTCCTCAACTTCTACCAGATCATCTTTAAGTAAGCCTTAGATGAAGTAAGGTGCACTGGCTGTTTTCAGAACAAGACCTGAAACCTCAGCCCTCAATACTGTCATCCAGTCAATCCTGACTTTTGAATATACTATAGCTTCCTTTCATCTCTAAGTGATATGCCAAATTCATTCAGGCAAGGACACACAGAAACAGAATCACCAAGTGTTGGCTCCAACTCCTTGACTGATATCTCAGCAGATTGCATAGGACCCTCGCAAGCTGTAGACTACAGGTAGTGACTCCAGGTAGGGAACGAATGTAGGTGGTGTGGGAAAAGGGAATCCTTAATGTGGTGGGATAATTCTGGCATGAGGGGCCCTCAGCTCCTAGCTGACGTTGAATTATTACATTAAATAAAGTATGTCCTTTCTATTTTCCCTTCTCCATTCTTGGGCGAGAGGCATGGCTGATCTCTGATCTGGTGTTGATATGATCAGCTTTCCAGATGGTGAGGTCATAGGAAATGCAAGGTCATGGTTGTGATTAAAAAATAATGCAAAATGGAGTAAATATTATAGGAATAAATTAATGAATGTCAAGTGTACCTCTGTAAAGCCACTTGAAAGAGAATGTGAATAATTTTTACATGCATATCATCACAGGTCCAGGTTCAGGGTATATGGACGAAGACATATAATTGAGTTACCACATGTTAGACAGATGCTTTAACTGACTTCATGTGGATACTTAACCCATGGCAAACGAGAAATAAAACATATAATTAAAAAAAAAAGTTGTTTATTTTGGTAAGTTTTATTTTGCATTTGCCATGAGATGAGAGTACACAATGGGTCTGTTACACACGGCACATCAAAAAGCCCTAGTAACAATGAAATGTCTGGGGTTTTTCAGTGTTCTGAATTCTTTTCTAATCAAAGTGTCCTCACATCAGTGGGAATCTTCCCAATGTGCTTACTTATTAAATAGGCAGCATTCAGTTCCAAGAGCAAAAACGAAATATACCTGTGTTTGCTTAAAACACCATGTCTTTACACACCAAAAATGTCCTTTTTTCGTCTGCTTGTATGTGTGTACTGTTCAGGTAATGTGAAGCATGCTGCTTTGTGAAAATGATATTGAGAGATCTGCCATCAGTATATCTGGTACTGGAACAACTTTTATGAAGTTTTGAGGATAGATGCCTGTGTGAATTATTTTGAACCAAATATACTTTATGGAATTGCACAGGCTTTTAACAAATTAAAATAAAATTAATATTTTAACTTTCTTATAGATAAAGGTTTCATAGATTAGGAAAGCTGAAGTCTGAAATTCAGATTCTAAAATGATGTGCTTAAAAGCAAGGTTTGGCATGTGATTTTGGTCCAGTCAACCCAGTGGCTTAACATAATGTTGTTATCAGGGAGCCACATCTGAAGCTCAGATTCTTCACTCCTTTGACTATTCAGATTCTTTTGTACTGGGTTTAAGGCAGTTCTTGCTCTTTGACTAGTTGGTTATTTATACTACATTGAAGAGGAAAAAGATGAGAGCCAGCTTTTGATGTTTACAGTTGAAATAATAAAAAGTGCTTTTCCCTTGTTGGACAATATTGCTTGCCGAGAGGTGGAACATTCAAAGCAAGGAAAATGCACATACAGCAGTCTAAACTGACTGTCACTGACAGGTTCTGAAAAGGTTGCTCCTTATTGAATAGCTGAACCTGGTAAAAAGTACAGTACCCCACCGACATCTAGGAGGCCATTAAAATTTCTTCAGCTGTTCCAAAATACATACTTCCAATTAAAGAGAAGTCTCTGTGTTCTTCTTCCCAAGGGTGAGCTGATAAACCAACAACAAACCATTCTGGTAGTGGAGGCAGAAGGAGTGTGAGGATTACACCTCAGGAGAGCATGTGTGTAGCATAGCCTGTTCCTAGAGATGGCTGCAGTTTTAACAGGACAATAGGAGCCGCATACAGTTGCTAGACTTTAGTAAATATCATTATCATAATTCTGTGATTTGTTAAATATTGCTCTTTCCTTTAGTGGTTGTTTAAAAGTTTTATATCATGAGTACACCTTGTAGTAAAAAAAACCCCAAAAACACAAAAAAACCTCTTTCTCTGGAAGATGCTCAACAATTGAGACCAACAGTCTCATTAAATTATATTGCCATTTTTCAGTATATACGTACACAAAAATATTTTTTTTCCCTTTTTAAGCCAAAACCCACAATGAGCAGGAATAAAAATAACACAAAGATTAAGGGAGCAATTTGTGACAAAGTCTGGAGAATCCAAACTTCACTCTTGTTTTTCTTTGTCTTACTAACTTCCGCAAGCTTTGGTAAAATTCCATGTGAAGAATTACAGTTTTAGAAGTCTTCTATCCAGACTTCTAGCCATTCATGTGCCCTGTTCAATGATCCTTATTTAACAGCCCATCCTGGATGTTTCTACCTAAGTTAGATATGTCCCACAATGCATTGCCCTACTTTCTCCCTGATCCTGAAAGTCTTTATCTTCTGTGATTCAAATAGGACAGATGGCCCAGAAGAGATTAACAGACCTCCTGAGACATATTTCATAAAAACTTGGAGGTCTGTTATAGTTCAATAGTTATGTGATCTTTATTCTAAAAATGATATAATAGTTATAATTGGAACAGATTGGACATTTCAGATTTTATTACCAATTAACCTTCAAAATTCTGTAATGATTACAGACATAATAACTGGCATTTTTTCATTTAATATATAATACAGAATAATTTTAGTGGTCTAAAATTAAACAATGTAGTTTAAAAAAAATCCTCCTTTCTATTTCTGATTAAACTCAAAACCTGCCAGGGTTATTTATCAGGATTACTAATTTACAGATCATATACAGTCAGATACCACTGCATAGGCAGGGTATCACTTAACTTCAGAATTACTTCACGTCACTGTGCTCATGACATACTAGAGGTAAAAAAATGACTTGTTTTAAATTTAGGATTCCCATCCTATGAGATGATTTGCTAATAAGCAATGGATTTGTAGACATATTCAGTGTTTCAGGTCTAAGCAGTGGCAAAGCTAAATTGTGAAGAAACTGTTTCTTCAGTTGGTTGGGGGGTTTGTTTGTTTATTTTAAATTTGGTGTCTGGAGTGAGATGTGCTATGTTTTCACAGTATCTCTTTACTTTGTAAGAAGCATTAAAAAAAAAACAAGGAAAAGACAGAAATCCATATTTGCCATAGGAATGGCTAACCTGCTAGTAAAACACCAGTTCCCCTCAAGAAAATATAGAGAGCATTAGAAAGCCAACAACTTTATTGGGAGAACTTCAAAACAGTCATTACTTTTAAATATGGCATTAACCAGTTCTTAGGGTGAATAAGAAAACAGTGGTTCAACAGGAGACAAAAGTGGGACTCTCCACTCAAACTGCAAGGTGAGTCTTTGTACGATCAAAGCATCTCTGAAATGGGAAATGAAGAAGAAAAGTAGAGGAGAAATAGTACAACAGGAGATTACTTTTGTTGCATCAAACCAGAAACAGCTTCTTGATAGTATATGATGATGAGATAGCTCTTATCCCTATCTCAGTTTCAAAGAGAAAGAATTTTCCTAGCTGTTATTAATACTGTATAAATCAGTCTATGCAGGGTTCATATAAAACTTACTAGCGTTTTTTAACACCACACTTGTTTGCATCTTATTTGAATAAGGTGAGATGACATGATTTTAAAGAACCTGGCATTCAACTTGTCTGTGATTTTCAGCCTAATCTATCAAGAGAGGTGGCTCTAGTTCATAAATCAATGAAACTATCTTCATGGAACATTTTGGTTTCTTGCAATTCATTCTCCTTGCCTATAAAAAGCACAAAACCAGATGGATTTAAGGATTTTAACTCACTAAACCAGGAAGGTTTTTTCTTCCTTTTTGTATAATTTTTATTTTTTTCTTGTTATAACAGTGTTCTGCTACTATTAGCACAGAAATTATTCCATTTCTGTATAAATGCATTTTATCTCCTGACAATAAGATGTTTCAACAATAGTTAAAAGGCTTTTATTGTTAAATCTTAAAAATAAAGTTGACTTTTCAGTAGTGGTAACTATGAAGAGTTAGGATAAACTTTAAATAAAATCAAAACAACTTCACTGTTTTCCCAATTAAAATGAGAAAGCAAAATAAAAACATTTTGTAGTTTCCTACCCTTAAAAACTTGTCTCATATTAATGCAATTTCATGGAAAAAAAAAAATTTGTCAGAATAACTTTTACTGACCATAGATTTTTGACGACATTTTTCTGGTCATTTCTAAGTACTGCCAACTTCAGTGAGATAGAGACAACAAGAAAACATTAAAATATCTGAATAGATGAGTTCCTCTATTAGACATGAATCATTTCAACTTCTTTATCTGCTTCTGACAAGTTTTGTCTGCACCAATTATATGTAAAATTCTGACAGGGAGAATAATTTTTCAAGAATTTTTAGAATATAAAATATATGCATTTCTTTTAATTACAAAACTGGGAATTTTATAAAGAAGAAAATGAATCTGGAATTTGGCATTCTTATCACTTACTTTAGATATCTAGCCCAGTTATTATCCAAATGACATTTTATATGCTCACATATAGAAAGGAGAAAGCCACTAACCAAAGTAATCAAAAATAATCATCTGCAATCTTAGTCAACAGGGGAAAGCAGATATCTAACACTCGGAGAGGAAGATCTTGCTTAAAGTCTACCCTTTTCTTCCTTACCCTTAGAGGATAATTCAGCTGTGACTATTTATCCTAGGTAAGTTCCCTAATCATTATGCTTCAATCATGTGCCCTTTTGTTTTTATTTTTACAGAAAAAGAAACAGTCTGAATGGGACAAAATGGCTATTATATTTTCTTGGGTTTAAACCTCTCTCCCCAGGCTGAGGATAATCTAGAAGCCAACTCTTCTACCTCATGAATGAATGGTTTAATATTAGACTGAGGCAATCACCATGAGGTAGGTTGGATTTAATTTTAGTCCTGTGTAGATTAAACTTTTGAATTTTTTTCAGAGATTGTAATCTCAAACTGAATCACAATATAAGACTCAAGAAAGGAGGTTAATTGTACTGTGCATGTACTTCTATCCACTCACAGGTGATTAAATTTTGGGGAATGTTAAAGATGAATAAGGAATAGCTGAAAGAACACATTTCATCCCAGTGCAGTTAAGGAGAACAATTCTGGCAACTACGTGAATTGGATCAATGGATGGGACTTCAGTTTTCAGGCAGCCTGAATCACGTAGGTAAAACAGGATATAAAAGGTTCATTTCTTCCAAACATTACTCTAACCTGATACTCCCAACTTATTTTGCCAGTTGATGACACAGGTTTTTCTGGTAAAATAACTGGTTTTATTTTATTTTGTTGAGTCCTTCATATTGTGCAGATCACTGCTGAATTTAGCTGCCTTCACAAAACAGAACAAAATAAACACATGCAAGTAGATATTCAAACAAAGTTCCATCTGAGAATATTTGAATTGAAAGGTGGGAGGCTACGGTGTGGGGAGGAGGGGCAGTTACCCTGGTATTGTAAGAATTCTGAGAGCAAAACCTTAGTATTTTTCAAATGTCATGTGGATTAGTGGCAGTTATTCAGGGACCATTGCATCTTTTTATAGCCATCAGTGAATGGAGTGTGTTAAGGTGGTGTTTCTATAGCAACTCCTTCCTACTGCGGTCAGCCAAGAGCTCCTAATGCATGTACACAAGGCAATTTTTAAAAACTTGTAACTGAACATTTGGGCACATTACTAGTGCCTCAAAGATTAACTGTTCAGAGAGTTCAGACACTGAAGCAATTAAAGGGTGGGTGGTAGTTGAAATCAAGTTTGCTCCAGTATTGCTCCTCAGTTCCCCCTAGCACATTTTATTGAGTTACAGTGGAATCCATTCAAGAAAGTGTCAAGTAATTTAGGATCCATGTGAAACAATTATGGAGCGTTAGAGAACGGACCTCTGGACATTATAACCTGGTGCCAGAAGCATTTCAGTGACCTATTATAGGATGTTTAGATGGAAAAAACAGAGCTTCACTCAAGAGGATAATTAAACACATATACCCTTTTCAGATGTTAATTTCTTTAACTTCTTGGACTTGTGGATGAATATATACCAGTCTTTGCAGTGGATCCATCTTGATCCTCTTAAGATGCTGTATTAAATAAAATGGGGGTTTGGTGTATACACTGGTCCATATGTGAGGATATGGAAACTCTCATTTTACCTCGACCCCTTTCTTGTGAATGAGTGATGAAGAGAAAAATTCCCTGTCAATAAGATATGTTTAAAAGGATACTTATTTTTTGCATATTGGTTTCATTGTATGTTCCTCTCTAGTGCTCTGTATTGGCTGTCTGTCAAGGTCATATGCACTGAATTTCAAATATTACTCATATCCTTTCCTAAATGGCTCATTAGAGGATTTTAAATAAAAGCTTTTATTACCGCAAGGTCTGCAACAATGTCTGCATCTGTATGTGAGCAGGTGATCACAGAATTTAAGTAAGACAAGATATCACTGCCCTCCTTGTCAAGGGATCAAAACCCCCAGAAAATCCAGGTGAATACATTTAGAAACTTTCCAATGGGAAAGATTACAGATCTATGTTGAATATTCCATTAGTAATACAGATAACATAGCAAAAAATTATACTTTCCTGGTACTTTTGTGATAACTGTTAAACTGGAACTTCACTGGAAGTCAAATGAGCTCTTCCTTGAGATGAATGAGTTATTACTTGGTATTGGTCAGTTGATGTAGGAGAACATTTGTTATTATTTTGACTGTAAATTTGTAATAAGAATCCCAGGCTGGTACTCTTAAGTCACAGAACTATATAAAACGATCAGGTTTTTGTACATCTATATTTCCCCTCTGGGTCCTCTTCTGTAAACAGATATCCTACTTTTACTTAATAGAAGTCCAATCATGGCTATTATCTCAAGCTTATCTATCCTACTGAGAACTAATAATTATTATTTTTATCTGGGTGAGTCAGCAGTAATTTCTTGTACAAATCTCACATTTCAATATTTCTCTGTTTAAAAATATTAGCTGTTTGTAGATCACATGAACAGTGAGAAACAGTATGATTTATCCTAAAATATACTTTCTTCAGTAATAACTGAGACAGGATAAAAATGAATTTTGCTTTTGTGCTTTCATTTTATTGTTTTTGTGGTGTTTTTTAATGTACATTTTGGAAGCATTTCCATTTTATCCTTTGTTTAGATTTAACTAAATGGAAGAAAATACAACACTGTATAAAGCAACAAATGCCAAAGGTCTGTTTCAAATGAGTTTTCAGCAGGTGTTTATGTAAAGTGAGACATAACTATTATTTAGAAGTGACTGTTATTTATAATTAGAATTTAATCTAAGGCCCCATATAAAACTGTTGTAGTGCAAGCAGACTCCATTTGTCATTCCATTTTCATTTTCTGTTATTATTTCTTTTCATAAAGGGTGAATACACTTTTCTATTCCACATTTTCTTTGCTCCCTCTGCTTTAGTGTTCACAAAATGATAATTACTAGGTTCAAATACACTCTCAGTTTTTCTTTAGGTATAGGACACAGAAGAAGTGGAATCTGGATGAAGACATGATAAAGGTATTTATGAAAATAAATTTTTAATAAAATTTCTGGTCCTGCAAACATGTATATGTATGATTAACTTTATAATTGCCTTCATTGAAACTATTGCTACCAATGCTCAATCAATTAGCTCTTCAACTTTAGGCTTACAAGTGTTTGTAATATTAAGATCAGAACATGTAATAATATAATAATTCCTAAAATTTACAATGTCCTTTTCTAAAACAAAATATTTCTGCAAGTGTTTTGTGCATATCTAGGGACCTAGATTTTAGTTCTAGTACTTTTATTTCTTTCTCTTAATTTAAAATAAGAAGGTCAGAATCGCAACTCTCAATGATGATCTGGAAGTCTCTGATTTATTTTTTTCAAGTAATGCAATCAAGTACAGGTTAAACTATTGGAATGTGTTTCCATGGAATCTATCTAGCAGAGATTAGACACTCCAGAAAACAGCGGAGCTGCTTCCTTTAAAGCAAAAAGAGGGTTGTCAGCTGTGTCAGAAAGGTGATTGTTTAAGTGATCTTGGAGCCCTTCGAAACTTTCTGCATATTGTATTTAAGGGAAAAAAATATTCTCTTTACAAGAAATAAAACATTGATGCTTTTCCATTTGACTGAAAACACATTTCCTCTTAGCGAGCATAAACATGCATGATAAAAGTGCAGATGATATTTTTAAAGTGAAACTTTTTTCATAAATATTTAACTTTGCATAAATTATTGTTAAGCTTAAGGCCACATGTATTTATGAGGAGGTAAGGAAATAAATGTACAGTGGGAAGTTCAACCTGTGCTTCTTTTATGGCTACAGCTCTCCTAGATCTTATCTTTGCATGTAGTAAACAACAATGGAAACATCCCCTCTGTGCCCCTAAGATTATAGGGATAAAACTTCCTTAGTTCAATGATTGACATGTTCATCTAAATGCTTTTTTCTTTCATTGTATGAAAGAACTGTTATGCTTTATACACAAAAGTGAGAGACAACCTTGGCTGTTCTTAAACCACAGAGTATTCATGCAGCTACCCTTCTGCCCTTTGCAAAGGTGTCTCATAGCCAGTCCGGGTATCCGCAGGG
>NW_010554033.1:11487-21952 GCF_000687285.1 Phaethon lepturus | reverse complement strand
CCTCATCCACTAGGCGGGTCACCTGGTGATAAAAGGAAATCAGGTTGGTCAAGCAAATTTTTATTTAATTAGTGACACTAAGAGTGCTGAAGCCATCAGTAGAAGAAGGGACTACGAAATCCAGATCACAAATGTTAAAAAGTCACAACATGAATTTAATGTGTCTGTATTTAGAATTTTGGAGAGCAGGAATAACAGCTGATTTGGAAATTTTGTGTGTATCTATTTTTGTTACAGGAATGCTTAAAGTTGTCATGACAGATTAAATACATATATATAATTATTTAAATAAAATGTGTGTAGTGCAGAATATTCAGAAGTTTCAAATGAACTAGAAATCTCCTAAAATACCTGAAAAATCTGTATGGATTAATAAAGATATTAATATTGGTTGACACTAGTCTCAGAAATAGAGCTACCTGATTCTGAAGTTTATTAAGTAATAAAGGAGAACATCATTATACGGGCTGAATCACATGCATCTTCAGAATGAGTATTATTCAGTTTTCCACCACTCATTTTTACCCAAAACCAGGCATAAACATTGATTTGCTTTTACTAAAATTATGCTTCATTTCAGTCCTCACAGTCTAAACAGCCTCACTTCTTCTTTTCTCTTTTTTATCTATATAACTGAAGAGTCTTTTGCTATTAGTTTTGACATACCTTGAAAAGACTAAATCAACTCACCATTTGTTGGTACTTACTTTATCTATATTTATTGACCTGTCAGACATAGCTTTCTTCATGTACCAGTTTCTTTATGCATTGGAAGTTTAGTTCTGTTTAAAATTTTTTCCATCATGTTTGAAATAGATGGTAATACTCTGACTTAAAGAAATGTCAAGTTCTTCCTGAATCACTGTTAAGTTCCCTTGATTCCTCAAAATTTGCCCTTTTGAAACACAGATCTATTTGTTTTCCTCATCACAGGATCACCCAGCCCAAAGGCTGTTTTCTTGCCAAATACACATCTAAATTATAATCTTAATAGCTTGTTGACAAAATTATGAAGAATCAAGGCAGTTATTAAATACAGAAATATCTGACCCATATTATTGCTTATAGAATCTACTCTCTACTCCAAAATAACACACTTATTAATAATATTTATCTGTTATTCTTCATGCAAACCCATCCTGAAAAAACTGCAAAGGACTATCAGAGATACCCACAAAAAACCCGTTCTGACTTCCCAACTGTATTGAATCTGGCTGGGATGGAGTTAATTTTCCTAATAGCAGCCGTCATAGTGCTGTGCTTTATACTGGTAGCTAGAACGGTGTTGGTAACACACCAGCGTTTGGCTACTGCTGAGCAGTGCTTGCACAGCATCAGGGCTACCTCTCCAACCGCCCCTCCTTTCCAAAGACGAGTAAGCTGGGGATGGGCAAGAAGTTGGAGGGGACGTAGCCAGAACAGCTGACCCAAGCTGACCAAAGAGATATTCTGTACCATATGACACCATGCTCAGCAATAAAAGCTAAAATAAAGGAGGATGCAGGGAGGCTTTCCATATTAAGGCCTTCATCTTCTGGAGCTCTCCAAACTGAGGCCCTGCTTCCCTGGACATGGCTGGACATTGCCTGCTGATGGGAAGTAGAGAATAAATCTTTTTGTTTTCCTTTGTTCCTGTGTGCAGGCTTTGCTTTTTCTTTATTAAACTGCCTTTATCTCTACCCCTGAGGTTTGTTTTCATCTTATTTTCTTCCTCTCTGTCCTACTGAGGAAAGGGGGTGATAGAGGAGTTTGGTGGGCACCTAGCAGCCAGCCAAGGTCAAACCACAACCCTGACTCAGACCAATCCTGATTCAAATGTATTCTGTCTTATCTATATTATCCATTCATATTTCATTGCAGATTATAACACACTGTTGTGCTTACTTGTGTCTTTTAATTCTGGACACGACATATACTTTAATATTGTTTTGCAGACATGATGTTTTGCTACCTATGACGTTCATGTTTCTGTTAGCCCTACAATGACTGATTACTTCAACTTCCTCCATTTTGTTGCATTCCTCTATTAAATTGCAAGTACGCGATTTAATATATGTTTTTATGAGTTGTTCTTCTCCCAGTAATCTGTCTCTTAGCTTGATTTGGAATAGTTTTTAGCTGTCACTATCTTACTCCAACTGCCATTAATATTAGCATTTTCTCTATTTTTTCCTTATTCATTTTCTTTTCTCTAAGTAGAAGCAAATCCATCCGGCTGAAGCTGTTTCCCTTTTTTTTTTTTAATAGTTAAATATTCATTAGTCTGGGGAGTCCTGGGGTCACTTCTGGTTTTGTTCAGTGACTATTAATATAAAATGCATGAACAGTCTTGGCAGCAAGACTGACTCCAGATTATATCAGAACTGCAGGTAAGTAGATGCTGAAGATCTCAGTGATATTTAAAAGTTGGAATAAGAAACTGAAATTCAGAACTGGTTACCATTCTATGCAAAACAGTGGACTTAAGGAACTTACACCCAGTGCAAAATATCAGGAAGCATCTAAATCCTTTATCAATATGTAACTCTTTAATCTAAGTAAAAATATTATTGTACTTCTCTACAAGATTTTTTGCTTTACACTACACAAAGTTATTAATCACTAGGTCTAATAAATGATAAATGACCTAACAATTTGTTCTACATTTATAATGTATTATAACTATATATTAGTTACATAATAATTATGAGCAATGTAATAGATAAATAATTATTACATATTAGAATAAGTAATAGCTTAAACCTTAAAAATACACAATTGGTCTACAGATATACTATTTCCCTGATTAGGTTACAGTACTTAATCTGTGGTGGATCCATCTTTGAACAATGGCCAATTTATAAAGTTTATCCATCCAGATTTTTGTTCTATTCTAGAGATTAACATGTTTTCGTTAATTTAACTACTCAATTTTTCAGCTAGATATTACTTCTTTGTGCTATCTGAAGATTGCAATTATGCTGGAACTGAAGAAAACTGCAAGATGAAAGGAGACCCATTTGTCAAATCCTTTAAAAATTGGTATTTTATATTCAAATCCATTCATGAAGAGCTAAAGGGGAAAGGAAAATCTGTGCTGAAATGGAGTTAAACACTGAAAACTATCACTTACCAACTTTTCTCCTGAGAAGTCCTATTTGTAGGTAAATATTTGTCTGACTGTGACATGTATAGATTACTATGTTACTGCCAGGAGGCTACTCCTTCAAGTTTTTTCAACTTCAGTTAAAATCAATAGGTGGGAAATATGTATTATGACTCACTTTTAAAGGTGTTTTGCATAAAGTGAAATTAATTTAGATAAAATATTGTTCATCCTGTTGAAATAAATTTTTAAAAGTTACATAAATTGCATTTCTCTTAGAGTTTAAAAGGGTCCTGAGTAATCACCCACTGAAGTCAATCACTGAAGTCACTGACTTCACTAGTGACTGGAGTACAATCTCTTCAGAGAATTTTATGCAGCGAGTGTTCTATGTTGGTCTCACAGCAGATAGGATAACATACACGTGCAGTAAATTCAGTGCATCTGGAAACTTCTGCATTGGATGTGGCTTTCTATCAAGCTGGATTCTTGGCCTAAGCCAGTACATATCTTGAGAGAGTACACATCAGTCCTCAATGCCCTCAAATGTAAAATACAAACCTACAGAAAAATTCATAAGACCTGACAAATACAGAGCAACAAAAAAAATTACTCAGTAACTGCAGATTTGCAACAGTATTTTAAAGTAAGTCAGATGCCCCTCCAGTCTAACTAATGACAGTCACTAAAAACAAACAAAACTAGATATTTTTTTTTAGGATTTGCCATTGATTTTTCCTTTCTTTTAATAGAAATTAAACTTTTCCCATGTTTTATTATGCATGCTATATTTAACATAATTATTACAGTTATAATTTATTTTCCTAGTGATATCAGAAAAAGGAAACAAATGCAATTTCTATGACAGATATTAAAATTTGCCTTACCTGTAAAGATCCCAAGTTAGCTTTCATTGGATTAGTAGGCGTTAGCAGACCAAAATATCTGGACTGCTTGTGTACATTTCCACTAAGTAATTAGACAGGTGAATGTCAAGGGTAATGCATCCCAGCAGTGCAATCCTTTAAGGACAGTGAAACCCTGTCATATGTACTACTCGCAGTTTTGAACAAGTAACTGAAAATATTTATGAAGTGTTGTAAGTGGGAACCATACGTTGTAGGTAGACAGAAAGAGAAGGTCCTAACCTTCAGTTACTTACTGCTTTAGAGGCATGAATGCTTATTTTCATAATGGCATAAATTGAGTGGGTGCAAACATGTAAATAAAATACAGAAAGTAAGTTTTTCTTCTTTACAGTTTAAAGTATTAATCAATTATTAATTAATGAAAAAATAAAGGAAATTCCAGATTTTTTCTCTATATTTCATGGGCCATTTTGCTTTAGACAGAACATTCCTCAGCCAGCAAATCCTCCTTTTTTATCATATTGACTTCCTTCAAATGTATGCTTATCTTTGTCATTTTTAAGAAGTATTGATGAGTGTTAAAGATAATTTGCACTGAATGAATTTCTCTATATTATTGCTCTCTATCACCAAAGACAATCAGTCATTTTTAAAGGCAGGTTCACAAAATAACAGTTTAGGAACTGTTCCTTTTCATTATAATTTGGCAACCACACATGAAGTTTGTTTTTATGCCCCTTTACAGATAATGTCCTATTAACATTACACAAGAAAATCCAAATTTGTCTTTAGAAACAAAATCTAACAACCTATGTTTAATGGTTTCATTAGAAATAGATAAGAAAAGTAAATAACGTCTTGCATATTGAAAGTACAAATATTCCAACATATATCATACTGGAAATACCTCGCACACCTGTGGTCTGTTGTGACAAAGTATTCTCCTGCAATAGAAACCAGTAAAATAAGTTCAATTCCTTTAGATTTCCAGTGATACATTTAGGCTGCTTGTATCCTCACAGGGTCTCCCCTCTTGGCAGTGCAGTGGCAAAAAAAGTTTAAAAAGAAACCCAGAGGACATGTCCCCGTATGTGGGCAGCTACAGCACTGCCCCAGATGGGGCGAGCTGTAGCCTGGTGAGACACAGGAGCCAGATTTCCCCATTCCTACGCAAGCACACTAATTCTTAGCTCAAATCCTCTCATGCAGTCTTTTTTTAAGGAAATGAACTGAACCAAACTTTCATCTTCTATGGAATAGTTAGACAACTAAATCCCAAAGAGTGCTTTGTACTTGGAGTTGCAACCTCACGGGCCCTATTTGGAGCTACAGGTAGGTGCTTACCTTTGGGAAACAAATGCTTTCTCTGTCCCTTCTTTTTTGGTTATCTCAAAAAGAGGTACTGCCTACTTAACCAGTCACAAAGGACTTTGAAAATACTTTGGCTGAGGTATGAAAATACTTTAATCTATCATATGACAACTCAGTATTTTATTTTGAACATGAGGTACCCAGTAATATGAATTCCTTTTGGGGGAAAGGGAACTTGGAGTGGGATATACTAAGCATCTCCTTGTTTCGATTTTGTCCCAAGCTACTAGGAAGAATATGATAGCTTTCACTTCTGAGAAATTACAGTGTAGCTATATCTCTTTTTAACTGGAAACTTCAAAGTATGAGCATGTAAAAACACTTTTGTCTCTATGGCTAAAATCACATACTACTTTACCAATAATTTATATCTTGAAATGTGACTATTTTACTCAAGATTTAACTTTTAAGTTTGAAACTAGAATAAGTCTTTTAAATATTTTTTTGTAGTTGAAATGCCTCTATAATTCATTCAGTGCTATGTAAGGTATGTTAGACACCCTTTTAAGATATTTCTTGGTTAGGAGTTTATAGCTTCCGTTTAAAAATGTCACACATTCAGTTATTCTTATTCATGGGGCATCTGATTCAAGTTCAGGAATTTTAGTCACGTTTACCTAAGGTAAAGTAAGAAGGTTTATTGGCTACATGTGGCAAAGTGTTGGAAGTGGGGGGAGCTGCAGGGGTAGCCTCTGTGAGAGGAGGCCAGAGCTGCCCCATGCCGGACACAGCCAGTTCCAGACACTTCCAACCAGTTCCAACAGACCCACCACAGGACACAGCTGAGCCCCTCAGCCAAGCTGGTGGCACCTCAGTGAAAACATGTTTAAGAAAGGGCAGAAAATGCCTGACAGGCAGAAACAGATGGAACAGAAAGAGTGAGAAACAACGGAGGGAACACCATGGTCAGAGAAAAAGGAGGGGGAGGAGGGGCTCCAGGTGCCCCAGCAGGTATTCTCCATGCAGCCTACAGAGAGCCTGTGGTGAAGCAGAGGAAAAGACTGAGGAGAATGGAGGAGCATAGAGAAACCATTAAGTACTGATCCTAACTGCCTCTGCCCAACCGTCCTGAGCCACCCGGTGGTGGGTAGAGAAGTCAGGAGTGAAAGACTAAAATTCAGCATGGGAAAGGGGAGAAGAAAGGTGTTGTTTTAAAGTTTGTCTTTATCACAGAATCACAGAATCATTGAGGTTAGAAAAGACCTTTAAGATCATCAAGTCCAACCATCAACCCAACACCACCATGCCCACTAAACCATGTCCCAAAGTCTCACGTCTACACGGTTTTTGAACACCTCCATGATGGTGACTCCACCACCTCCCTGGGCAGCCTGTTCCAATGCCTGACCACTCTCTCAGTAATGACATTTTTCCTCATATCCAGTCTAAACCTCCCCTGGTGCAACTTGAGACCATTTCCTCTCGTCCCATCGCTAGTTACTTGGGAGAAGAGACCAACACTCACCTCACCACAACCTCCTTTCAGGTAGCTGTAGAGAGCGATAAGGTCTCCCCTCGGCCTCTTCTTCTCCAGACTAAACAACCCCAGTTCCCTCAGCCGCTCTTCATAAGACTTGTGCTCCAGACCCCTCACCAGCTTCTTTTCTACTCTTTTCTACTTAAGTGAATAACAATGTTAATCCTACGGGAATAAAGTCTTACTTCAGACAAGAAGCACTCAGAATGTCTTGGATTTCTGATTAACACACTTACACAATTTTCTCCTTGGTATGCAATGATTGCAGCTAGTATATTTACCAGCACTAGTATACTGAGATTAAAAAAAAATTTAAAAAATATGTATGCAAATACTGGGGAAGGATATTTGTGGCAGAGGTTTTGTGGAGACAGAGCGGAGATCTGGGAACAGACATTATGCTTTCTTTCTGTCCCCCAAAAGACCATATTAGAAGTGCTCAGGCAGAGGAAACTTCATGATGACAACCAAACTGCTGCCTCAGATAATTTACACTCCTATTCATCTTCCCTACCTGCTCCTCTTGCCAAACCACCAAGTGCAGTCTCCAACGTTTCCTCTGTTGAGTTTTTAAACATCAAGTTTGTAATGCAACTTGAATCTCTGCTTCTGACTTGATTTTTGTGCTATTCATTCCTGTGAACTCACAGTTGATTGCATGTGCTCAGTGCCCAGGCTGCACCAAAACTCATGTATTATACCTGTACATGTGTTAAAGCTGTGCTACATCTCTTTTCACACTCAGGGACCCATCCTTGTTGTAAACTCAATAGAGGGAAAATGATGAAGGTGTGGAGACCAGACTGAAGACTGAAATAAGCATACACTGAGACAAGGTTAATGCACTGTATTTAATCTACTTATAAAATTAGAACCCTGAGATAAATGAGCAAATGTAAGAAATTCCACCAGGATACACCTCTAAGCAGAAAACCAAAACATATGGCCTGCCTAGCTTCTGGGTATGTAAATTTATTGCACTATGCCAACATACACAATATTCAGTTCCGGATAATTATGAAACAGATCATTAACTGTTCTAAACTGTCATATGTCTTGGGATCAAGGATGATACATGAAATCATGAGAACATAGCTATGGATGTTAAAAAAAAAAAAACACACTAGTGAATAATACTACTGTATCAGGAAAATACAACAGCGGGAAAATATGCTGTACAGAGTCAAAATAGCATATTTTGCATGCTTTTTATACATCAATTGAACAGGTTTACACAAACATTCAGGTAGTGAAAATATTTATTCAGATGGCATATTTCTACATTTGTACAAAGGCTATAACTATTTTTTCTATCCTGTAGTTAATGAGGTTCAATAACTACAATAAAATCATAGGACTTCTGTCATTCATTCTCTAAGCATACTAGGATATGAGTGGAACATGTTGATCTATTGTGAGAAAACATCAAGGAAGGATCAGTAATGCTCTCACTAACCTGTTATGGAATGATAAAAAAGCTTCATTTAGGAAGACTGATCAACTGCTATGGGGTATGTTGAAGATGAATTCACACCACATGCGCAGTTAAAGATAAAATTTGGAAGAAATGCTCTGGTTAGAAAAGATGAGAATTGCTTGTTCCAGATCAGTATCAACATAGAAGAAGGGCAAGTCAATGCCACAACATGATTTTGCAGTGTTCATACCTGAACTAAGAAAAATGTATGTAGATACAGAATTTTGGCACCATTCCTGAATTTTAACCTCGAACAGACAAGAAAGTATAAATTAATGATAAACCAGTATTACTTTCCAGGTTTGTTGTTGTTTTTTTTTCCCCCGAAACAGTGTATGATTCCAGGATTTAAGAGTTACGTGTCACAGACAGCTTTTTTGTAATTCTAGAAGAAAATAAACCAGGAAGCATATTTAATGCCTGTAACCTGTTCCAAAAATGCAGCAAGTACTCCTGGGATATTCAGGAGTGTACATATGTGAGGCTTTTCACTCCCATTGTAAGTATTTAGTACACATTTTCTTCAACTAACCATTGAAGAAACAATTATATTAGGGCATTATCTCCTGTGTCTGTCTTCTCCCATAAATAGCAAATTTTGCATGGCTAAAAACTCTTGTTGGAGAAATAAACAACTCTACTGGGAATTCAAGAAAAGAGCTGGTCAGAAAATTTCTGTGAATTGCTTTTTAGTTATTATTATTTAATTCATAAATATGTTTCAATCCCTTTCAGTATCTATTAATCTTAAGCAGGAGACTTCCAGATGAAATGTAGGCAAACTTGGGCAAAAAGAGTTCTGAGGAAGCAGCAAAGCTCTTAATGTCAAGCAGACAGTTTTTCACAGAACAAATTTCTTCCATTTCTGACATTCATAAGCAAAATTCAGACTTGCTGTTCTTCAGAGAAGGCTTGGTTTTTCCTAAGCCTAGAAAAGTGTATGTCTTCCTGGAAATAAAGAAGGCTGGACACACTGCACAGAGTCTGCTCTGATATACAAATCACTCTGTGGTCCATCAAGTAGCATGTTGCTGAGCATGCTAGCTGCATGTGGGTATAAACACACTAATCACAGAATCACAGAAACACAGAATCATAGAATGATTAAGGCTGGAAAAAACCTCTAACATCATCAAGTCCAACCATCAACCCAACACCACCTCCATGATGGTGACTCCGCCACCTCCCTGGGCAGCCTGTTCCAATGCATGACCACTCTCTCAGTAATGACATTTTTCCTCATATCCAGTCTAAACCTCCCCTGGTGCAACTTGAGGCCATTTCCTCTTGTCCTATCACTAGTTACTTGGGAGAAGAAACCAACACCCTCGTTGCCACAACCCCCTTTCAGGTAGCTGTAGAGAGCGATAAGGTCTCCCTCAGCCTCCTCTTCTCCAAACTGAACAACACCAGTTCCCTCAGGTGCTCCTCAGAAGACTTGTGCTGCAGATCCCTCACCAGCTTCATTGCCCTTCTCTGGACACACTCGAGCACCTCAACATCCTTCTTGTAGTGATGGGTCCAAAACTGAACACAGGATTTGAGGTGCAGCCTCACCAGTGCCGAGTACAGGGGCACGATCACTTCCCTACTCCTGCTGGCCACACTATTTCTGATACAGGCCAGGACTCTGTTGGCCTTCTTGGCCACCTGGGCACACTGCTGGCTCATGTTCAGCCGGCTGTCAACCAGCACCCCCAGGTCCTTTTCTGGCGGTCAGCTCTCCAGCTTTTGTCAGCTCTCCAGCCACTCCTCCCCAAGCCTGTAGCGTTGCATGGGGTTGTTGTGACCCAAGTGCAGGACCCAGCACTTCATCTTATTAAACCTCATACAGTTGGCCTCGGCCCATCAATCCAGCCTGTCCAGATCCCTCTGCAGAGCCCTCCTATCCTCCAGCAGATCAACATTCCCGCCCAGTTTGGTGTTGTCTACCAGATTACTGAGGATGCACTTGATCCCCTCATCCAGGTCATCAATAAAGATATTAAACAGAACTGGCCCCAAAACTGAACCCTGGAGAACACCACTTGTGACCGGCCAGCAACTGGATTTAATGCCATTCACCACAACTCTCTGGGCTTGGCTGTCCAAACAGTTCTTTACCCAGTGAAGAGTACACCTGTCTAAGCCACGAGCCACCAGTTTCTCTAGGAGAATGCTGTGGGAGACGCTGTCAAAGGCTTTAC
>NW_010554033.1:0-11336 GCF_000687285.1 Phaethon lepturus | reverse complement strand
GAACCGCTCCATAGTCTTCCCCAGTACTGAGGTCAGGCTGACAGGCCTGTAGTTCTCTGGATCCTCCTTCCGGCCCTTCTTGTAGATGGGTGTCACACTGGCAAACCTCCAGTCGTCTGGGACCTTCCCTGTTAAGCAAGATGGAGAGTGTAGCTTTTCAAGGTCCCCCACCAGCTCCCGCAGTATTCTTGGGTGGATCTCATCTGGCCCCATGGACTTGTGGGTAACCAGGTGGTTTAACAGGCCCTTAACTCTTTCCTGCTGGATTATGGGGAATTTATTCTGCTCCCCATCCATGTCTTCCAGCTCAGAGGGCTGAATACCCTGAGGATAATTGGTCTGGTTGTTAAAGACTGAGGCAAAGAAGGCATTAAGTACCTCAGCCTTTTCCTTATCCTTGGTGACAATGTTCCCTACCGCACCCAATAAAGGATGGAGATTCTCCTTGACTCTCTTTTTGTTGTTAATATATTTGTAAAAACATCTTTTATTATCCTTTATGACCGTGGCCAGATTGAGTTCTAGCTGGGCTTTTGCCTTTCTAATTTTGTCTCTGCATGACCTAATGAGATCCCTGTACTCTTCTTGAGTTGCCTTCCCCTTCTTCCAAAGATCATAAACTCTCCTTTTTTTCCTGAGTCCCAGCAAAAGTTTCCTGTTCAGCCAGGCCGGTCGTCTTCCCCACCAGCTCATCTTACGGCACGTGGGGACCGTCTGCTCCTGCACCTTTAAGATTTCCTTCTTAAAGACTGTCCAGCCTTCTTGGATCTCTTTGTCCTTCCCAAGGGTCTCTCTCAACCAGTACCCTGAACAGGCCAAGGCCTGCTTTCCAGAACTCCATGGCAGTGGTTTTGCTGACACCCCTCCTTACTTCACTCAGAATTGAGAATTCTCTCATGTCATGGTGCTAAGCTCAAGACGGCCTCTGACTACCACATCTCCCACCAGTCCTTCTCTGTTTGTAAACAGAAAGTCAAGCAAGGCACCTGCACACTTACCAGCTGTGTCAGGAAGTTATCCTCCACACACTCCAGGAACCTCCTAGACTGTTTCCTCTCTGCTGTGTTGTATTTCCAGCAGGCATCCAGTAAGTTGAAGTCCCACATTAGAAGATGTGCTAGCAATTGTGAGACTTCTGCCAGCCTCTTGTAGAATGCTTCGTCTACGTCTTCATCCTGGTTGGGTGACGTATAACAGACACTCAGCAGGGTATCTGCCTTATTGGCCTTCACCCTCACGCTTACCCATAAACACTTGACCTTGTAATCACAGTTATTGAGCTTTATACAGTCAAAACACTCCCTAACATACAGAGCCACCCCACCGCCTCTCCTTTCGTGCCTATCCCTTCTGAACAGCTTATAGCCATCTATGGCAACACTCCAGTCATGAGAGTCATACCACCATGTTTCTGTGATGATGACTAAGTCACAGCGGTCCCCCTGCACAATGGCTTTCAGCTCCTCTTGTTTGGTGCCCGTGCTGCGTGCATTGGTGTAGATGCACTTGAGCTGGGCTATTCATTTCGTCCCCGACACTGGTGTGCACCCCTAGGCTCATGTCTATTGGGCCTGGTTTTATCCCCTTCCCCTGCCAACAATCCTGCCAACAACCTGGAGATCTCATTTTCCCTCAATACCAGGAGACTGGCAGTGGAAATAATATTTTTTCTTGACCTATCACCAGGTTAGTAAGTAGATAAGACAGCTAGATCTTGTGAACATTGTCTTACTTTCACTATTCTTCTGTTCTTAAACACAAAACATCTGCTGGTATCCACACAAAAAATAAGACAATGGCAACAGGTCTTAAAGGAAAGATAAGAATATTTGTTGTGTACTTGATAGATAGTCACAAAGCTGGAAATATGTGGTGAAAAAAAGGAACAAGATAAATCGCTATAGAAAAGGCAATTATCTTGATTTATACACTAGCATGAATGAAATACACAAGACTACAGACTGAAGTCTGCTGTCAGAGCCAAAACAGCCTGGAATATGAGGAAGAAGTGTTATAAATCACATCTAATAGAGTAGCCTATAGGGAAAAAGCCCTTGCATCTTCTGTGAAAACCTCACAGTACCAATACTTTCTGTTGGAAACCTATTAAAACAAGTCCATTATTTTGCCATGAGTCTCAAAACAAAAGAAGGTCATAACTGGTAAATAGCATGTTTTAATGGTTAGTTTTATACCTCTACTCTTACGAAAAACACTGGGACAAATTTCTTAAAAGTTGTCTTTTTCTACAAGGTAGGGAAATTAAAGCTTATGTTTGGGGAAAAGGAAAAATAGAGAAAAGAAAGGAGATCCTGCACTGAGTAAGGCAATCAGAGCAAAAATGCAATTCTTGGGTATTTTTCATTCTGCTTAGAAACAAGTGTGACTTTCAAAATAGATAGTGGCTGGTGTTCAGAAGGGATGAGTACATACACTGTATTATTATTAGTCTTTACTTTAGACTTGTAGAGTTAGTATTGCTTCATTAATTCTTTGGAACATGTGAAGTTATTTGTTCAGGTATAAAGAACATTCAGCAGATGGAATCAGAGGTGAAATGGAAGCTGAAAGAAATTGTGTTAAAACAATTCATTGTCTCTTAGAAAGAAAAAAAAGTTGTTATATGTAAAAGGAATACAGAAAATAATATTTCCTCAGTGAATACTTTGAAGAATAATAATAATAAAAAAGTGTTATGGGTTACTTCATGCTGGTTTTGAACTTTGAAAAAATTCTGTTTACAAGGTTTTATTACTTTAAAGGTGTGAGTATAATGACTGTCAAGCTTGTAGCATGGGCAAAATGTTGTTACTAACATGACAAAAATATTACATTTATCATGCTATCTATGCAACATAGATGTGGTTTATCTGCTCAACTCATTTTGTCAATACATTTTGATAATTAAATAACCAAGTAATAAGTATTTACTTTAATTCATAAAACATTTTTTCTATTGGTGCCTATAAGCATATGAGAAATATATGCATTTCTTAGGTTATATTCTTTCTTCTGTTAAATAAATGGCATTTTGACAATGACTTAAATGAACCTAAAATAACACCCATTTTCTTCATTATAGAGTTTAAAGAAAAAATGAGTTTTAAAACAAAGGAATTTAAAACGCAGAATCAGATATAAGGAAGCTACAGTTCAAAATAAAAATATCTCAGCCGAGAAATGTTTTATATTCTTCATTGTCTAGGTTTACTCTTTGAATGGATTAGTTTTCATGTGAAAAAGAACTTTTCCAGGCTAAATGTATTGTTGTTGCATAAGAGTTTGTAAATATTCTATATTGTGCTGACAGATGATAAATGATATTCATGACAACTGCTGCTATTGGTGTGGGTAAATCATATTGGTTTGCTTATGAGCCATACTCTCTTACATTTAATTCATAACACTCTCACAGTTTAAAGGCAATGAAAATTTAATTTGCAGCTTGCAAATACATTGGTTTAAGCAAATATTTTTTATTTATTTTTATTATAAATAATTCCTTAGGAAAATATTTTTTTTTTAATTTAAAGTATTTCTCCTTGGTTTAATTTTCTTGACATGTATGGGATTGCTTGGGGGTTAACTTCCTTAGTTTAAAAATGAGAGTGATAAAATAATTACCAGGTTTTCTGTCATCAACTATATTTCAGCATTACGTTATGCTGTATGACTGAAACACTGATTTTTGTATGAAAGGTACAGAATTGACAAGGTAAGTATGCTCAGTAGATTTTGGGTAATGTGCAAATGACAATGATTCTCTTGTTCCTCACTAGTTGGTAACACAAAAGCCTAGTCTATCATACATAATTGTGGCGTAGTAATATATTTTCAGAATACTGAATCAGTAGAAACATGTAAATTTAAAGTAATTAGAGTAAATTGGAATCAGGGCCTATGTATTTCTCCTGGCAAAACTGATATGGAGGACAGAACTAGTTCTGACAAGTCTTTCCCAACAGTTTTGCATGAACAACTGAGTCCTAAATTACTCAAACTAGCAAAATTGGAAAAAAATGTGGTTTTGGTTGTCATCCTATGAATTACTACATGTGCTGGGAGTCTTTATGTCTGTCATTCACTATAATCTGCAAAATCCCATTACATACAGCCTCCTGCTGTGGATTTGCTTCCTATACAGCAGATGTGGATTATCAGTTTAATAACAAGATGATATGCACAGTGTAGCTACTCACCATCACTTTTTTACCATCAAACAGGGAAAAATATCAAGCTTTTAACAGAAGAAAATTTTTTGTGATATTATAATTACAAATAAACTTTTGTTCTTCTATAATCATTCTAGAAGTGACTATAGCTCTGGAAATTATAATCCAGGAGAAAATATCCCATGTGAATTGTAGGATGATTTTGCAAAACATGTAACATTGCAAACATCTCCATTTCAAAGTTATTCAACAGAAGTTTTATCTACTAGTTATTCTGCTCTTCTGGTTTTTGCTTTCTTATAATTATTCTTTTCCTTATAACATTCTTGTCCAGAGTTCTTGGAAGCATATAAGAAACTAATGCAAAATCATTACAATCTGAGTTAGGCAACAAAATGAATGATAATGAACTAGCTGTGCAATAAAAACAACTTGTGGGAGAAAATCTGCTCCTCATGGAACCCTGCCCTGCTTACTACATGGACATTATCTTGCTTGTTTGTTTGTTTTTATTTTAAAGGCTAATGTTTTGTGGGTTATGTAATGAAGAAGGGACTATGAAAGCTGATTAGAAAAACAAGTTATTTTAAGCCGTATAGCTAGCTATTTATATGAAATTTCACTAGAAAATGTGAAACCGGAATTTTTTTTTACTTATTCAAGAGGTGTGTGTCAGTGGAATAGCTCAGAGCCAGACATATAGGTGAAAGAACTGTAGACTTTGCAGACATCTGGAACAGGTCTGGCAAAGTTTTAAATCAGATACTTTCCAATTTGTACCTCTGCTATAAAAGTATATAACTCTGGGATTTTTTAGTAATCTTCACTTTGCACTAGACTGCTGACTATATGAAAATTGATCACTATTAGTGTAATACAACAGCTTATCTTAGCCTGGATGAACAGTACATTCTCTTATATATGTCTCAAACTTTCTAGCATTAATCTTCACCCAGAAGTGAATCAACAAAATAAATATCCATCTGAACATGAACAATGTTCACCCAGATTTTATCCTAATGAAGATGATGCTAAAAGCATGATCTCATTATTTGATACTTAGTATGTATTGAGAATGCTAAAATATAGAAGTGCTTAAATAGTATCTTTATTACACAACAATCCTAATGATCTTATTTATCCAACAACACATTTTCTTTGTGTACAGGTAACTGTCACCAGATAAATAAAAAAATTGCTTCCTAATCCTGTCAAACATCACTATTTTTAATGTTACATTCACAGAAAAACTTAGTTCAATGTTCAAGTAAAATAATCTGAACAGGAAAACTTTTTCATTTGCCTGCCAGGCTGAACGTCATTTCCTATAAATTTACATATATAATGGGATTCAAGTGCCTCCTAAATTATTATAGACAAATTTGATTCATCCCCCCAGTATTTTCTAAAAAACATTGTCTATTTTATCTACTCTTTCCAAAGTCATGTGCGAATCTGAGAGCAATTTTGATACATATTACATTTTAGCTATTATTACAGATAGAAGGTATGAAAATGTTAATATTAATGATTAATGTATTAGAAATATTGAAAATTTGTAAAGACTTCTCTATACATAGAGTCTGCCCTAATTATCAGCATTACAGTATTATGTCTTTAATCTTTGATACATATCTGTAGTAGAACAAAAAGATATCTACGATGACACTGTATGCTTTACATGGTGTCTCAAGTAACTTTCCTGTTATGCCCTCTTTGCCAATTAGGATATTTGCTACGTCATGTTATCCCTTGTTTTGCATTTTCAGACACTCCAAACTGTGGCATTCTAAACATCAAGACCTATCATTCCAGGTGATGGTGCTGCTACTATGGAGTTTTCTAAGTGTGTGAGGAGGTTTACTGTTCCCCAGACTTGTTTAGCTCTGTAACAACCTAATGGATTAGCATGGGATCATTCCTCAGTCTGGCAATACCCAGGACTGAAAGCATCCATAACATTTCACAAAGGCTTTTTTTTTTCTTTGATCTCTTCTTCTCCTTCAATTCAATCTGATAGTATCAAGATATCAGATCAAAACTACTAACATTTTTGCTACTTCTGTTTCATCTGTGGTGTCAGTTACGCTAATAACTGTCTTGAACTGTTACAGAACAGAGTGACATATCCTGTGCTGACATAAACTAATATTGTCTCAATGATTTCTACAGAGTTATGATAATTTAAAACTGTTGAGGTATTTCCTCCTTGTTTTAGCAGGCCAAAGACATTTGTTACAACAGTCTTATCACTGGAATTACTCCTTTCCTTAAGGCTCCTAAGAAATCTGCTGATGCATATAATGAGCATTCCATGTTCGTTCTTTGCTTATTACTTCTGAAAGCTTTTCAGCCTTCATATTATTAATATCATCATGATCATCACCATCATTATCATCATATGTTTTTATTGTTTTTGATCCACATAATATCACATAATTAAGTTCTCAGTAAGTATAGGTCCTGTTACTGGGAACATTGACAGACAAAATCTATATGTGTCCCCATTGCCCCTGTTTTTGAGCGGTCTGTGATAGAATGTGTACTACAGTTTGTTCCTGCCTTGTTTCCTATTTGGTTTCCCAACACCTTAAACCAAGTTCTTCCCCTCCTAATGGCATTTTGTTTAATTTTGCCACATGTATAAATCACCTTTGTCATCTTTTATCATAGAATTGTTATGTTGGAAAAAACCTTTAAGATGATCAAGTCCAGCCATTAACCTAGCACTGGCAAGTCCACCACTAACCCATGTCCCTAAGCACCACATGTACATGTCTTTTAAATATCTCCAGGGATGATGACTTCCACTGGGCAGCCTGTTCCTTGACAACCCTCTCGGTGAAGAAATTTTTCCTACTATCCAATCTAAACCTCCCCTGGTGCAACTTGAGGCCATTTCCTCTCGTCCTATTGCTAGTTACTTGGGAGAAGAGACCAACACCCACCTCGCTACAACCCCTTTTCATATTCTTAATGCAAGAAGATATTGTTTCAGACCTTAATCTCTTGCTGTGAGAGTAACAGAGCAACCTGAGATCAGATCCTAATAGCAGAATTACCTAATAAAAATACAGTGTATATTCTGTTACACTGAAGTAATGATTTCATGGTCACACTTGTTGTATCCAAGTTTACCGAGACTTGGTAGTCAACTACCTTGTTATGTTGGAGGGCTGAAGGAAAAAGCACACACAAGCACATATGGCTCTTTAAAATTCTAGTTTACTTAACTCAGTTATATTGAAAGTAATTTTAAATTTGACTGCTGAGTTACAGTTGCAAAATGTAGTAAACCTCTCTCCCTGTCTCCACTGAATAAGAAAGAGGAAAAAGTAGCTTTGATCAGGTTCAGCATCCCTGTCCAGGGCACAAACTGCTGGTGTAATTCTTTTCTTTCTGCTCGTCCTTTGCTCATTATGCGGCAGTAACTGTCTTTCATCCTTTGGGATTTCACCATATATGGGATGATTTCTTTCTGCTCTTTGCTATGAAATAGAGCACTCAAGGCTGCATTATTTCAGTGACCATTTGTGATTCGTGTTTATATTCCTTGAGCCTCTGTTATCATCCTGTCCTGTATTTTCACAGCCTCTGCTATCATTTTATGCTTAAACTCTCAGGAATCCTTGCCTCATTGTGGTAGGTTGACACTGGCTGGAAGCCAGGTGCCCACCAAAGTGCTCTATCACTCCCCTTCTCAGCAAGACAGGGGAGAGAAAATGTAACGAGAAGTGTATGGGTTGAGATAAGGACAGGGAGAGGTTGTTCAGTAATTAACATCACAGGCAAAAGAGATTCGACTTGGAGAGATTAGTTTAATTTATTGCCAGTCAAATCAGGGTACGGTAATGGGAACTAAAACCAAATCTTAAAACACCTTCCCCTCACCCCTCCCTTCTTCCTGGGCTCAAATTCACTCCCCATTTCTCTACCTCCTCCCCCCTGAGCGGCATAGGGGGACGGGGAATGGGGGTTGTGGTCAGTTCATCACACATTGTCTCTGCTGCTCCTTGCGCCTCAGGGAGAGGACTCCTCACACTCTTCACCTGCTCCAGCCTGGGATCCTCTCTCCACAGGTCCTGCCAGGAGCTTGCTCCAACGTGGGATTCCCATTGGGTCAGAGCCTCCTTCAGGTGCATCCACCTGCTCCACCACCTCCATGGGCTGCACGTGGATATCTGCTCCACTTTGGACATCCATGGGCTGCAGGGGGACAGCCTGCCTCGCCATGGTCTTCACCATGGGCTGCAGGGGAATCTCTGCTGTGACGCTTGGAGCACCTCCTTCCCTTCCTTCACTGACTCCTTCACTGACCTTGGTGTCTCATTCCTCTCTCGAGCTGCAATTGGGAACTGCCTTTCCCACCCCCCCATGCAATCTTAAATATGTTACCCCAGAGGCACTACCACCATCACTGATGGGCTCAGCCTTGTCCAGTGGCAGGTCCATCTTGGAGTCAGCTGGCATTGGCTCTATTGGACATAGGGGAAGCTTCCAGCAGGTTCTCACAGAAGCCACCCCTGCAGCATCCCCACTGTCATGCAAACCCAATACACTCACACTACTGCTGATTAGTATGAAACCTAACTATGTGTACAGGGGGAATTTCTGAAGACTTTCTAATGTGTAAATTTGAAAAAAGCAAATTGTACAAATGAATTTTCCACATAGTTAACTTTGTAAACTTTGTTCCTAGATTTATGTGGATAAATTTGTAAGACTAAAGATATTTTGAAGGACGTGAAAATGCTCTAGTCTAGAATATACATCACCAGTGAAAATAATTTCTTCTGTTATTTCACCATAGAAAATCCTATTTTTGCATAGTAGTGTGAAGTAAACTGAAAGTATTCAATGATGACATATTTCAAGTCATCATTTGTGTCCAAGTAATCCCTGGAAATATTTTTTGAATTATTTCCATCTTGCTGAAGTTTGTAGTATTTGAACTTCCTCCGCCTGTATCACTAAGATTACATTTATATATGAATTTATAAAATATATATGTACAATTTACAGATCTTGTCTATATTTTAAAGAGATCTCTCAACATTATTTATAGTGCATACACTAGATATAGTGTGTGTGTTTGGATACAGATACAGGTACAGACACAGACACAGACACAGACACAGATACATATAGGCTGCAGGCCTTCCACTCCACTTCCATGCCCAGGACAGGTGAAACTTAAATTTGCCTCTCTGTCTTTATTAGGAATAGCATTTCTAAATTGTGTTGCCTGTTAACACAAACTGACTGCAAGTACTGATACTCTCAACAATTTTCTATTGTCACATAGTTTGTTCTACTGAGCCTTGGGGAGAGACGACTGTAACATGTTTTATGAACAAACAATACTATTTGGCATAAGAGAGGTTTGGAAACTTATCATCAAATGACAAGTTTTCTATGCCAAAACTTTGGAATCAATCAGGCTGTAGCAGATTTCCCTCTAGGCTGCAAAGATCCATCTCTTCTGTCTCCCAATTCCCATGACCTAATTACTGGGAATATTACAAAACTGCTGCAAGGCAACTCTGAACACTGTTTTCTGTCTTAAACAATAACAAATATATGACCCTTAGTAGAGTTATAATAAGAGTGGGATAAGAAAGGTATAAAATGAAAAAAAAAGTCCCAAAAATATAGTTTGTACTGCTTCCAGGGATAAGACTTTTCAAACCCATGGGGAGTAGGCGGAAAAAACACCTTGAAGGATCTCAGTTTGAGAATGGGAGATGGGCACCAGTTATCTTGTCTCAAGAACAGAAGAAAAAGGGAGAGAGCTTTATTCTTTTCCATTCTCAGGATTCAAATCTCAGTGAATAGTCTATATAATTGTGTTTTAAATTCTTGCATGAAATTAAATGAAGCAGCACAAAGGAAAGAAAAACCCACATTGAGAAACTATCAAGTAGAAGAAACAATTCCAGAAATACTTTGGGTTTTTACCTTAAACCAGAGAAGTTCTAAAACATAAGCCTTTAAAACAACTCAGGTTTAAACCATATTGCAGAAATAAACAGAAATAATATTGGCAGACTAACATCACTGTAAAAAGGACCTGACAGATCTAGAAATTAAATGTGAATCCAGCTGTGCTACAGCTGGATTCACATTTCTTGAAATGATGCATCCTATTTTTTAAATAAGCAAATTACCAGATGTGTGATGTGAATTGTCAGAAAACACTTTCACTGAATTTTAGTAATCGGTTTGGATTAAATGATAATTTTCAGCCATGCAGCTGTACTGGATCACCACCATGATACCCTGCCTCATTCTGTCCATTCTGATGATCCTCCTTCTCCTTGTTTGTTCATTCTACCCTCCACTCTTGCTCCCAATGGCCTGACTTTTTTTTCTCATTCCTTAACTTTTTGTACCAAATTGCATCAATATCTTTTATATAATGATGTATATAATCATATATATATAATCAATATGTATATAATGGATATACATTGTATATAAATTATATACAATGTATATAAACAATATCTTTTTAATATCATGTACCCATGCCACTCCAGCACTAATTCTTCAATCTGTTCACTATTCTAATGTCCATGTTACTCCCCTTCATCCTAGTCTCTCGATGACCTTCTCATGTACCTTTACATGACAGTGTTTTGATTGTCCTAACTTTTTTGGTAGTTTTTGTTTGTTTGTTTTTTTGTTTGTTTGTTTGTGGTTTTGTTTGTTTGTTTTTCCTTTGTAAGCTCTCCCTGCTGCTCTCAGTTCTCTCTTATGCTCCCATCTATATCTCATCTCAACTGATTTCATACCATGCTTTTTCCCAGGAAAAAAAAATTTTGGGGAGAATGTGGGGAACAGCTGCCTGTGAAATTCTTGGGATAGATTTTATTTCCTGAGGATACATTACAAGGTCTATAGATTCTTATGAATCTTCTATCTGGAATCTTCCATGTGAAGGCAATTTCAGGTGGCCTAAAAAGACAGGATGATATGAGAAAGGACTATAAGATTTTTATTTTCAGTCAAATTCTTGCTTGAAAGGTTCTATTTAGGAGCTGCAATAGAAGGACCAAGTTTCCTGGGAAAGAACATTATTTGTTTTATATTTTATTTCAGATTCACTCTACTTCCCCTGCACATAGAGTTGGTTTTTACCCATTAACAAACAAAAAAAAAAAA
>NW_010554032.1:309-13508 GCF_000687285.1 Phaethon lepturus | reverse complement strand
CCTTGCATGGGGTTGTTGTGGCCAAAATGCATAAAACACTACTTCATAAACATAATTACAAAATAGTTCTGATTCTAACTGCATCCAGAGAAGCCTTGCATGTTTTAACAGTCTGTTCAGGCACAAGACTTATAACTCAGATAATGAGGTTATTTATTTATATCTGGAAACAAAGAAATCCTATTTTGTTTCATAGAGAAGCTGAGAAAACAGTTGTTTCAACAGAAAATTATTGGATTTGATATCTGTGGTTGTGTAACTTCTTTCTTCCAAGGAAATTTTGTTCATGTTCAGAGTCAAGATACTGGGATATGTGTACCATTATTTTACTTTTCTATAGTAACCTTGTGATGCTACATCACTTGCATTCTAAGTTAGACACTACTGGCAGTTGTAGAAGATACAGAAGTGGGGTTTTTTTGCATTTAGAAATGCCATCAACAGACAAAAATGTGGACAGTACTGTTGTGCACATATATAAATTATATTGAGTTCAATTCCAAAAGAGAACCAAAACATCGCATCTCAATACTATGCTTCTGAGTTTTTCGTTTTAAATACCTGTCTTGTGGGAGCAAGCAGCTATCATTTCTGGGTTAATTCTCTTCAAGAAACAAAGAAGGGTAAGCTTTATCCACATATTATTTAGTTACAAGAGAATTAGTTTCGTTTCAAAAATTTTGACATGCCTCCAAAAATCAATCTCAACAAAATGTCAACCTCTGTGGAGATAGAGGTTATTTGTCTGCGATCAATTTTTATGTGACACAATAATGGAATGGTGAGAAATGAAATCTGTTAGTAACACAAGTCATTCCGAGAGAGAGAGAGAGAGATTCTAGATATTCTGGGTCTGTATGAAATTGCATTATTTGTTAATGAAAAACAGAGAGTAGTGGCAATTATTACTTTTTTATCGTAGTCTTAGAACATATATGCTTGGGTTTTCATTGTTCTCTTTTACACATAGTCTTTTCCCAACTGTTTGTCCAATTTTTAAGCTGATTTGCAATGCTCAAACCATCACAGTGTGTGTCTGAATTACTGTGATATGTAAAATTGAAAAGTTGAAGAGATAGTATTTTTTTTCCCTTGGCATTGTTTTTCTTTCTGTATACCTTTCCATGTTCGACACTTTGCCAATTTTAGATCGGAACTGATATGAACTTATAAAGCATAGAGCAAGAAGTATATTCACAATACAATCTATTGATATTCAGTAAGTATTATGAGGAAGAAGAAAAGTAAGTAAAAAGGAATTCATAAATTTGATAAATTTTGTGATTTTACATTGGTTCTCAGAATCATGGAGTTTTTAATATGAAATACCTGCTAGATCATCTATAATTTCCCTGAAAGGGAAGCTTCAAGATTTTTCTCCTTAAATTGCAATATTTTTATTATCATTTATGAGCTTTATATTATTGCCATTATTTGTTATTTCTCTAATGAATTTGCCAGGAGTTTGGAATCAGAAAAGTCTTCCCATTTTTTCATACATGGTGTTTTTTTGCAATGAGGAAATTTTTGGTCTGGTAATTTTATTCTTAATCTTGTTGAAACTATACAGTCTACAGAATAAGAAGTGGTAGGCCTTCTCTTAACAAGATGTCTAATATAAGACAAATGAACTGTGTCCTGGAATGCAACCTGATTTTCTTCATTAACTAACTCAGATTTATTTAGTTTAAAGTCAGGCTAGCTGAATTCCACTATTCCGAACTGGATAGAGGTAAATATTTTTAGCTAAGTTTTTCAAAACAGAAAAAAATATTGGAACCAGCTACTAGGAGCAGGTTTTCAAGGATTACTCATTTCAAACATTTTTCCTTTATAAACCTACTGGTTCTCCCTACCTGAGAAAAATTAATACCAATTGTGGACCATAATTTCAGATTAAATCCTAGGGTTTTTTTTTATTTAGAAAAGTTAACAAAAGCCTTTGCTCTAGAAAAACACTAAGGTTAAAAGGAAAAACAACTAGCCGTTACCAACAACACATCTCTAACACCTTTAAATCATTTCAAGAAAATATTAAATGTAGTCCCTTAGCAGTGCTCCATCTCATGCTTGATATGGAAATTTCAGTTATATCATCATTTAGCAGATTCAATACCAGACTGTGAATTGATGGATTTTTTCAGGCTGTTGCACACTATTCTTGTCTTATGATGTAACTGATGGTTCTGGGAGCGGAATCTTACTTCAGAAAGATTTCTACTTTGCCATTTGTCTCACAGGGAGTAGATGATGTACATCTTTCCAGATGTTCCCTGGATCCAAATATTACCCCAATGTATTTTCATAGGCTCCATAGTTACATGAAATGGCTTGAGGGAATCTTTGTTTCATGAATGTGGGATCCCTTAATGCTTATGTAGGAGACACTGTTAATTCTTTTCCAGCTTTGCAGCTATACTACTTTTGTAGTATGAATAGATTTTCAGAATATCTTTAAAGGGAATGTTTTTTCTGTCTCCCATTCTTGTACTACGTTGTGATTTAGTTTAGCTTCAGGGATTGACACCAGTCAAAATTCTGCTTCCCTTTACTATGAAAAATCTAACTTTGAAAACATTATCTTGGAATAGATACATTTAAGATGTTTTGATCAGTGTTTCTTATTTTCCTAAGTTTATTAAAGTTGCTTAAGCAATGCTAGAAAACACTACATTTCTCATGGAATATAAATAATTGAATATTCAAATTACTTTTTAGGTTAGTAGAAAGTTATAACATGGCCCTTTTGTTCATCTAACAGTAACTTTAAGTAAAGATATCACGAGTTTACATTTAGAAACAAGAAATGAGGGCATGCCCTGCTCTTCAAAGAGGTGCTCAGGTTGGCTGTTTGTCATTAACCAAGCAATTTCCAGTATTACAATGCTATAAAAACTGTTCCTTAGTGACATCTTGAAGGAGCACTGTTTTAAAACAGAAGCCTCTGGGGAGAGAAATCTTTATGAAGGGATACAGCACTTTCTTTCTCCCAGTCATCTTCAAAACTCTAGAAGGTTGTGTTAAAAAATGAAAACAAAAGTTTACAGAATCCCAGAATCTGGCAAAGATCCTTAGAGACCATCAAAATAGAGGAGGGGACCTCATGAGAAAGTAGATGGAAAATGCCAAGGTACTCAATGCCTTCTTCACCTTGATTTTTTCTGGTAAGATTTGCCTTCATGAATCCCAGGCCCCTGAGACCAGGATGAAAACCTGGAGAAAGAGAGACTTACCCTTAGTGGAGGAGGATCTCGTTAGGGAATGTATAAACAAACTGAACATTCAGAAGTCCATGAGGCATGATGGGCTGCACCCATGAGTGCTGAAGGACCTGGCTGATGTCACTGTGGGGCCACGTTTGATTATCTTCAAAATATCATAGTGACTGGGGAAAGCTCCTGAACACTGGAAGAAAGCAAGTACCAACCCTACCTTCAAGAAGGGGAAGAAAGAGGATCTGGGGAACTACAGGCTTAACCTCAGTCCCTGGAAAGAGATGCAGCAACTAATCCTGGAGATCATTTCCAGAAATGTCAAGTACAAGAAGATGATTAGAAGTAGTCAGCATGGATTTATTAATAATGCTTGACCAATCTGATAGCCTTCTACAATGAGATGATTATCTTCATGGTTGAGGGTGAATGAGAGCAGTGGTTATCTTGATTTTAGTAAGGCTTTCAACACTGTCTCCCATAACATCTTCATAGACAAACTAAAAAAATACAGAGGACAATGAGGTGGATTGAAAACTGGCTGAACAGCCAGGTCTAGAGGACTGTAATCAGTGACACAAAGTCCAACTGGAGGCCAGTCAGTAGTGGAGCAGAACTCCAGGGGTCAATATTGGGGTCAACGTTGTTTAGCCCAGACTCTGGCACAGGAGTGCACCTTCAGCAAGTTTGCAGGCAATACAAAACTGGGACATTAAATGGTTGTTCTGCCATGCAGAGCAACCTTGAGAGGCAGGAGAAGTGGTCAGTGGGGAACCTCTCAAAGTTCAGCAGAGGGAAATGCAAACTCCTGCACCTGAGGAGAAATAGCCTTTCGCACAAGTATGCACTGGTTGCTGACTGGATGGAAAGCAGCTCTACTGAAAAGGCCCTGAATGCCCTGGTGAACTGTATTGGGTCTGGCTGAGATGGAGTTAATTTTCCCCATAGCAGCCCTCATAGTCCTGTGCTTCGCATTGGTAGTTAGAAAAGGTGTTAATAACGCACCAGCGTTTTGGATACTGCTGAGCAGTGCTCATACAGCATCAAGGCTGTCTCCAATATTCTCCCCTCACCATCACCAGTAAGCTGAGGATGGGCAATATCTTGGGAGGGGACATAGCCAGGACAGCTGACCCAAACTGACCAACAGGATACTCCATACCATATGACATCAGCTCAGCAATAAAAGCTAAGGGAAAGGTAGGGGAGGCGGGGGGGACATTTGGTTTTTTACGACATTTGTCTTTCACAGCAACGACTTCGTGTACTGAAGACCTGCTTCCCAGGAAGTGGCTGGACATCATCTGCTGATAGGAAGTAGAGAATAAATCTTTTGTTTTCCTTTGCTTTTGCTTTATTAAACTGCCTTTATCTTGACCCACAGGTTTGAGGGTTTTTTCCATCTTAATTTCTTCCCCACTTGGCCATGTTAAGGAGCGGAATGACAGAGTGGCTTGGTGGCACCTGGTGTCCAGCCAAGGTAAACCCACCAGATGAACACAAAATTGAACATGAGCCAGCAATGTGCCTTTGAAGAAAAGGCCAACAGCCTCCTGAGGTGCATTAGGAAAAGAAAAGGCTCAGTGGGGACCTTCTCATGATGTACCTACTAAAGTGAAGTAAAGAAGTGAAGAAGATGCAGCTGGAATCATCTTGGTGGTATCCAGTAAAAAAACAGGAGGCAATGAGTGCAAACTGATGTAGAGGAACTTCTGCATAAGCAGTCTACTATGAGGGTAGTCAGACACTGGAACAGGTTGCCCTCTGGTCCAGGTTATCCATCCTTAGACAGAACCTGACTGGACACAGCCCTGAGTAGTCTGCTCTAGCTGATCTGCTTTAAAAAGCTTGTTGAACCAGATGATCTCCACAGGTCATTTCCAACCTCAACTATTCTGTGCTATTTTTGTCTTATCTTCTTCATTCTATGGGAATACCTCCATTTTCCCTTCTCTTCCCTTTTATTCTTCCACATTATTTTAAAACCCTTTCTGATTTCCTAGGGTTTGTCTCCCACATTGTGTACACCTTTGACAAGGTTTAGATTTTCCCACTATTTGTGTGTGAGGTCTTGGTGTTGCATATGCCTTCCAACAAAGCATGAAGTAAACTTTCTGGAAGAACACTACTCCATAAATGTGCTGCCTGTGCCCAATGATGTAGTGTACCATCAAGCTGTGAATGGCTGATGAAGCCTACAGCAACTTCAGTGCTCCAGTTAATTGGTTGTTCAAGTTCCAAAACAGAGCTGAAACCTGTGAAAACTTGGCTTGCATTTCTTTGTCAACACATATGCATCATCCATAAATGCCTTGTTGATGCTTAATAGAAGAGATTCATCCATGGAATATCTGTTATGTACTTGCCTCTATTAGATGTTTTAAAAATAAAGAGAGATTGCAGCACAAGAAGGTATCATTACTTCTGAATTACAGTATGTCTGCTTTATGACAAAGAGCCATAAAACTAGTATTGGTGATTGATCAGTGTTATTTTAGCTGCCTAAGACTTAAACTACACAGCTTGAAGAGCAAGAAAGAGAATCATCTGACTGGTCTAGACTGTAAACTCATCTTCCATAGTATTCGATCCCAGTGTATGCTAATAGTTTAATAACTTATTTACCTAGTAACTTTTCATTATTCAGATCATTTATTAGTGTCAATAATTAATTCATTATTCTGAGCTCCACAAGTATTTGTTTATTTTAGATATATTAAGGTTAAGGAAAACAATTTAAAACTGAAAATTCTGAGATGCAAAAAAGATAAAAGAATAAATATTTTTCTTAACAAACCCAATGACAACTCAAAAAAGCTTTTTTTCTGTAGCTGTCTACCAAAAGAAATAGATTGAGCCTGTGATTGTTTACTGAATAAAGAGGAGCAGAGGATTCTGAGTAGGGTTGAAAGCCAGGAATTTTTGGTTATTGTTCTGCCACTAATGAGGCTTATTAATGTTTTCCTATCGGTATGCACAGTGCTTAAAAAACTTTGGATGAGACCTAGAGCCCAGCAGTGAAAATTTCCAAAAATAGGAAGTAGGCTTAGGATAGTTTTCAGCCAAAGCAAATGCGAAGAGGACTTGGGAGAAGAGAAGGTGAAGCTTGAAAGACCCAATCCATTGCCTTTCTGGAGTAACTTTGCCCAAAAAGTACAACTCGAGATTTTATTTCTGTTGAGAGAACCTGCAGCTCTCTGGAACAGCTTCATGCTGTGTTTGCACTATTATGAAAGTTCTTCCTTTAAGACAACCCTCTTTTTTTTTCAGCATGGTTCTTAAAGTTAATTAAAATATATTAGTTAGTCCCTACAATTCTGTAGAGATAATAGTAGTTGCCTTTCTGAATACTAGCATATGTGCTCTATGAGTTCTTAATTTCTAAATAATTTGAGTTCTTTTGGTTTTTTTTATTTTACTCATTTTAAATATGGTAAAAATGAGGATCTGATAGAATAATTTATGAGAGATCACAGAATGGATTAATTTCAAAACCAGGGTTTGATGTGAAGTCTACGTGAATGTTTAATTCATATATAACAATGTTATTTAGACTCATCTTTTTTTTTTTTTATTTACGACTTTCATATCATTTGTATTACAGTGAAAGGAGTGGATCAGTTGCTCTTGTCTTTAGCTGTTTTATATTTCCACTGAAGTAAATATATTGCTGTCAACATTCCATAACAATCCCTCAAAGCCAGATTGGCATATGTTTTAAGGGTTATAACACAATTTTTGTTCTCCTTTTCTTACTTTATTTTTTCTTCATCTTCTTTTTGGTGTTTCATACTCTTCTGCTTTCAGGAAACCTTAAAACTGTGAAACAAAACACAAACCAATGCAATGATGCAGTCTGAGACCAAAAATAGCCTGAAACAAAATTCTGTAAGCTGTTAACCACTCCATTCATCTCAGTCAGGGATGTGGAATTAGGAATTTTTCCATGATGGAACATAATGGAATTTTCTATTATGACATTTGTGATTTTCATTAACCCAATATTCAACATGAATTAGTTACAGTAGTTCTACAGGGAACAATATGATCCTGTTCTCCTATTTTGTCTTTCCTTTCTGTGTAGCTGCAGCAGGCAACACAGATTTCCTATTTGGCGGGCAGCAAAAAATGTATTTTTGAAATTCAGATGACTGAAGGGACTGTACATTTTCAGATGAAACTTGTAATAACTAGTAATAACTATAGGCTCTTCAGTCATCCAATTAAAGGAGGTAGTGTTGAATCATGTGGAGTCTAAGAATCCTGCTTTATAGAAGAAACACTATTTTTTTAAGAAATTTATTTTAAATTAGAAACAAATATTCAGATCATGAAGGTTTTCTCCTATCTGGCATCACTATAGATGGATAAAAAAGTTCAACCTGACTGTAAAAGCACTGATAATGCTATATAAGGATGATTAGAAGAGCAGCTTCATCTTTTGTCATCCCCCTTATTTTTTTGATAATTGTAGATTGCATTTTCCATTCTTGCTTTTCTCCTGAGGGAAAATTAAAAAAAAAAAAAAAAGCCTTCTACTTTGGAACTCAGACTTCAGAATATTTTATAGGACAAGTGCTTATTCTTACCTGGCCGTTACCTGCTGTTCCTCACCCATTTTACAAGCATGAATCTCATTTCAAAGAAAACTGCCAAACCACACATAAAAATGAGTAGCATAAGAAGCATAAGGTATTAGATTAACTTCTTTGTAATATTTTTTTTTCTACAGAACCACTTAAGCTAAACTTCTAAGCTTCCCTAGATTGTCAAAAATGAGTGTTTCAGAATATAGGTTCATATATGATTCTCTTTTTGGAGTTAGGTATAGGGAGTATACCAGGTATAGGTAGTATAGGAGAGAGGTATCTTAGGAACTATCTCAGGGGTGTAAATCTTTCCATCATATACATGAAGCACCTTGGAGTTGCTTCTTCTTGTACAGGTAGTATAAGTGATTAAGCTCCTAACTTCAACACTTCCGTTTTGATGCCTAAAATAAATGGTATGAAAGGGACCTTCACATTTATATGTGAATGGAAGCCAGCCCCACAGCCTTCATATCTTTAAATCCTAGCATTGTAAGTGTTACATTAGGATCTGCTGCTCATGATCAAATAAAAGTAATTAATTTCCTCAGTGACATGGTCAAGTTAAAAATACATGGTATGGCTATACTAATTTGTGGTCAGTTACCTAGTAGAGTTTTGGAAAGTTCATGCTTCTTGAGACAGCCAAATGAAATTATGGTTATATTTTTCCAAAATGAATCCCTACAAAGGAGTTGTCAGGCTGTTTCACAGTCCACTGGTGTAATGTGCAAAGGGGGAAAACCAGAAAAAAAAAAAAAAATTGTTTCGATAACTATTTCTCTCCACTGGAATGAGCTTGCTTTATCATTCTTCTCATGTTGATTGTGCATGTAGTATCATAATGAAAAAACATTAGGTTTTAGATAAGGATCCAGCCTACTACACTCACAGTCATTGTATCATCATTTACTTTCATGGGAATCTGTGAGATCATAATATGCAAGTAGAACAGCACAAAATACCTGATAAGGCAAAGAAACTTTTTTTTTAAACAGTTGCTCTGATGGAACTTTTTTCTGGTTTAGATAATGATATGGGCATTTGCCACCAGACCTCCTTGTCCATCAACAGCTATTAACTGTCTTCTTGCAGTTAGAAATACTGTGTTTGAGCGTAGAGAAGAGATTATGTTTCCTTGTTTCATGTGGCCTGTTCTTAAAGAATACTTCCCTGCCCAGCAGCATAGTTTTTTCAGAAATATTCCTTTCATGGGCAGAATATAAAAGCTACTTGGCCCTTCCCAAATACCTCCAGTTTTGCACCAAATTTGTAAAAGCATTATCAAGGAACAGTTTTACACAGGAAAGGTTGAAAGCCACTGTATTAGTTGTAGTCTTTCTTTATGTAATACTGTAGAACTGAATGATTTGGGTTTGTTTTCCTCTAGTTTAACTGATGGAGAAGCAGTTGAAAGTGGAGTGCTTTGCTAAGTGAATGAACAGTGCAATGTGAATAGAAAATGTGACGCTGGTTAAGTGGCTGCTGACAAGAGTAAGAATGTCTATAGCTACTAATCCTTAAGGAATGTACAAAATGGTAAAGTACCAAAAATTTGAAATATGAATAGACTGACAGGAAAATATTAAAAGATTCTGCAGAGCTGTAGTGTGAACTAGAATGCATTTGGTGTTTGAATATGGTAATTGTTTGGCAAATTAAACATAAAATCATTTAATTTCTGCAGTTTGACATGATTTATTGTAGTGTTCCAGTACTTAAAGGAGCCTTATAAGAAAGATGGGAACAGACTTTTTAGCAGGATCTGTAGAGATAGGACAAGAGGTGATGGTTTTAAACTAAAAAAGGGTAGATTTAGACTAGATAGAAGGAAGACATCTTTCACCATGAACGTGGTGAAACACTGTCATAGGTTGCCCAGAGAGCTGGCAGATGCCCCATGCCTGGAGACATTCCAGGTCAGGCTGGACGGGGCTCTGAGCAACCTGATTTAGTTGAAGATGTCCCTGCTCCTTGCAGGGTGGTTGGACTGGATGATGTTTAAAGATCCCTTCCAACCCAAAGATTCTATGATTCTATGATTCTATGATTCCTGGTTCTTTTTCTTTTTTTCCTGTGGTCACTGTCATATGTGTTTGTAAATTCTTTTAACTTCAAAGATTATTGATATGCAAAATTACTTTCCCAGCTTATGTTTATTGATAGTTAAACAAAGCCACATGTATTCATACTAACTCAGGTCTTGGTCCATGGTTTTCACAAAAGTCACATTAATTATTTTTGTCCTCTCAGTCAGGCTACTGTTACCTAATACTGACTTGGTCAATAGCCACTCACTGTTTACTCTCCTCCGATGATGACTTTTGTTCAATATAAAATAAATACAAGCAACATATTTCTTCATAAGTTATGATATAACACAAATTTAGACCTGGTCATTTTATATTGATGATTTTACTTTTCTTTTTATATTTAAAATATTTATATTAACAATACTAAAAAAAATTACGACAGGTCTGTTTTTACGATATGTAGTGAAGCAGTACTATATGGAGAATCTCTGGGGAAAAAAGAAATTATCTAAATATTAATGACCATGAAATTTTGTTTTGAAGTTCTGGCACCAGAATTTGGGATGAGAGAGAATAATATAATGGAAAATTTAGGATCTGGTCTGCAGATAGTAAAAGCAGAACCTAAAAAGAGTTCCAGTTACCTGATTACAAGATCTTCTCCTACTGCAGACAGGATGACTCTGTTCCAAAGAGTAGAATATAACCAAGTTTCTGTTCTCATCTAAAATTTCATGCTGCAGGAAAAATTGTCATTTTCGTAGAAACTTCTTCTCCCCTGCTTTCCTCTTGGAATATTGCAATCTAAAAAAGAATTAACTTGGGAGCATACAATAATAACATGGACCATTTAATCAGGAAAATCAGTAAGAAGAAAAAAATGGAAAAAATTATTTGAAGTCCAGTAGGAAGATACTCCCTGGAGTGAGGGACATGAGGAGGAAGGATTTTTTATAGCTTCTTGGACACTTTAGAAAGAATGCCTTTGGACAGAAGGCTACTCTGAATTTTTAGAGAGACTCAGTTAAAACTGTAAGATCAAATCGGAACAGGGTTATGAATTTCTATAAAACTCAGGCTACACTGTCTAAATGTATACATGTATCAATGCTTGATTCTAGCACATTTAGATTTCATTAAGTATGAAATTACACTATCTGCAACCAGTACATACATAATAGAAAAAAAGCAAAATGCTGTAAATCTTGCAAATGTATAACATCAAACTCTATACTAAAGAAAACTTGTTCATGAAGAACTACAGCCTGTGGGAAGGACTCACATTGGAGAAGTTCATGGAGGACTGTTTCCTGTAGGTGCAACCCCAAGTTGGAGCAGGGGAAGAGTGTGAGGAGTCCTCCCCCTGAGGACGAAGGAGCGGCAGAGACAACGTGTGATGAACTGACCACAACCCGCATTCCCCGTCCCCCTGTGCTGCTCCAGGGGAGTAGGTAGAGAAAATTGAGAGTGAAGTTGAGCCTGGGAAGAAGGGAGGAGTGGGGAGAAAGAGTTTTAAGATTTTGATTTTATTTCTCATTACTCTGGTTTGATTAGCAATAAATTAAACTAATTTCCCCAAGTTGAGTCTGTTTTACCTATGACAATAATTGTTGAATGACCTCTCCCCGTCCTTATCTCGGCCCATAAGTTTTCCATTACATGTTCTGTCCCCTGTCCAGCTGAGGAGGGGAGCAATAGAGTGGCTTTGGTGGGCAGTTAGTGTCCAGCCAGGGTCAACCCACCACACAGTTATAGGAAAACACCATACCAAATTAAATGAAATGAATCAATGAATACCATATAAAATCATCTTATTTTATTTTATTCTTTTATTCAATTTGTAAAAGTAAATTTTACTTCAGCTGATGAATACCCCTGGGTTATTCGCTGTTTTCCTTGAATTGTTTGAAGTTCAGATATAGCATAAATGTGTACGTACCTTCTCTTAAATTTAACTAATAGTCAAGTATTTTCTGTGGAAGTGAGTCAGTTTAACTATAACTGGGTGAATTCAAACACTTCAGTGTTTGCTGAACCATGCACTGAATAGGCTGCTCTTTATGTAGCATTCTAATTATGAGCACTTTGGTAGAAAACTATAATCTAAAATAGCGTCCTATTATTTAAGGAATTCAATCCAGTAGTGAGCAATTCCAAGTCTTTCAGAATATCACAATTTTGAGATAACTGCATATGAAGAAAGGCAGTAGGTTCTACAAAATAGAAGAAAAAAAATCCTTGAAAATTTTCTGATTCCCTCCTCTACCTCATAAGTATAAGGTCTGGCCTATGGATATGAAGGCAGAACTGTACATATGAAACTCCCGAAGTTATCTTGGGTACAGTATTCTGAGATATTACTTGTAGCAAATTCTGATTCACAATATAAAGGTAAAAAAACAGGCTAACTAAGAAAAAAGAAGGAGGATTTTATGAGAAAAAATTATTTTTGTCTGGAAGTTCTTGGAACTTTTTGCTTGTTTCTGCCATGGTACTGTGGTGGTGCATTTCTACCCACCACCACCACCCCGCCCCACCCTGCCTCACCTTGCACCTGGGCTGCTCTACAACCTGAGACATTCAGTTGCCTGGCAAGCCTTGGCCTCTGAACAAAGAGTTTGGTGGTTGAGAGCCCCTCAACCGTACCAAGCACTCTTGCATAGCTGAGGTGGAGAATGTCACTGATTGTATCAGGAACATGGTTACCTAACCAAGGTGAGGAACAAAAGCAGGACTAATTAGCTCCTGACAATCTCCAGTGCTACTGGAGACTTGAGAAGTCACCTCTTTGGATTGTGGTCAGGATGGAAACTCACTGATGCCTAAATTCAATCATGTCCCAGTCCTATAAATAGCAATCCCAAATAGAGGCCCTTTCAGCTCTTCTGGACTGCAGCTGGCTGCGACCAGCACCTCCTTCTGAGTGGGACACCTCTCAGACCTCGTGAACCCTTAAGTTCACTATCAACTCAGAGGCCAGCATGAACTTGGGCAGAAATGCCTGTTGGAGTTGAACTCTTTGCCCCGTTGAGGGGTGCAAAGCATGCACATCACATTTGATGCAAAGCATTCTATGTGAGTATTTTAGTATTTAAACTAGATTTGGAGGGGAGAGGGGATAAAACCAGGCTCGCTAGAGTTGAGCCTAGGGGTAGCGTGCCAGAGATGAAATCGATAGCCCAGCTCAGGTGCATCTACACCAATGCACGCAGCATGGGCACCAAACAGGAGGAGCTGGAAGCCATTGTACAGCGGGACAGCTATGATGTTGTTGCCATCACAGAAACATGGTGGGATGTTTCTCATGACTGGAGTGCTGCAATGGATGGCTATAAGCTCATCCGAAGGGATTAGCAGAGAAGGTG
>NW_010554032.1:0-213 GCF_000687285.1 Phaethon lepturus | reverse complement strand
AACTAGAGTTGGAGGGTGGAGGGGATAAAACCGGGCTAACTAGAGTTGAACCTAGGGGTAGGTTCAACATGCCAGAGATGAAATCGATAGCCCAGCTCAGGTGCATCTACACCAATGCACGCAGCATGGGCACCAAACAGGAGGAGCTGGAAGCCATTGTACAGCGGGACAGCTATGATGTTGTTGCCATCACAGAAACATGGTGGGATGTTT
>NW_010554031.1:61007-83956 GCF_000687285.1 Phaethon lepturus | reverse complement strand
TCTGCAAACTTACTGAGGGAACACTCGATCGATATGCAGGCTGTATATCTGATCCTCTGAAGAAAAATGGGAGTATTTAATTGACATTCATTGTCCTAATCTGAAGGTTAAAACCATATATAAATGTAGCCCTACATGTGTGATAGAGTGCAAGGAAGCAAGAGATATTTGTCATATTGAGCCCCATGGCAACAGAACCCAGTTCATGCATAGGAGTGTTAATCCATCAGCTGTGAATGTAGGATTTTTACTACCAGAGCAAAAGACTAGATTCTGTACCTGTAGGCTAAAATATTCACTTATGTATTGGTTAATCTTCATGGTAAAAAAGGTGTTGTAAATGTCTAAACTTCATTGAACTGATTGGTTCACAAATGAGGTGGGACAGTAGTTAGACTTCCATTACTGGAAATTTAAATCAATGTGCTAGAGGTTTCTTGTTCAAGATGCAGAAGATATACCCTTACGTAATCTCAAGAGTACAGTTCAAGGTAGAAAATTATACAATCTGAAAACGAATTTGTAGGATGCAAACTTGAAAAATTTACCAAGTTTGATACTGCCTCCTTCAATACTATAAAAAAAGAGTAAGTGCATCCCGACATCAACACTGTCACAAGGATATGTTGTATTTCTAAAAACTTGTTGGTTACATTGTTTTATTACTGAGAGATTGCTTGTCATTAAACATGCTGGCCAGTCACTTGCAAAAACATGCAGAGTTAAGCTGTTTTTTACACAAGTATCTCAAAGATTTAAACAGAAAATTAGCAGAACCTGACATCTATCACAAGTCTTTATACACATCAATATTTACATTAAATATGAATAAATTTAAAATACTTTATATTTTTATATTCTACAGTTTTAATGATTTTAAACACTTTCATTTGAATGACTACTCAATGCCCGTGAGTCATTTAAATATTATCTGATAAAATTCAACCGAGATTTAAATAAAGATTAAGCAGTGTGTCAAACTCCTGTATAGAATTAATTTTATGGATAGTATACAAGCATGTGACTTATGTTTTAATGCAATTATTTGGCTAAAAAGCAAAACAATTCTCAGCATCCTAATGTAGCAGGAAAGAAACATGATTATCCCAGTTAATTGTAATCACTTATTACCCAGAAAAATACAGGAAAATCAGATACCGTCACAGAAGGATGGCACACAAAAAGATTGTTTTTTTTCTTTAACCTTAGTGTATAAAAAAAGAAAGGAAATAAAAGATAAGTGGGTTTAAGTGTCCTAGTCAGATTGCTGACATATTGCTGCTGCAATGCAAAACATCTAGTGCAGTCAGTCATAATGGATTACATGAAAGACTTGATGTGAGTAGCCTCAGTGCTTCCCAGCATGATGTGCTTGCCATTAGGAATTTCAAGTAGGAGCAGCTTTTGAGGACAGACAGGTAGATACAGGGAGTGTATTTCATCATTATGAAACAAGGAATAATGAAAATTCTGGTGGTGGTAGCAAAATAACTTCAAATTCATGCATCTGATCACAAGAATAAAGGACTGTTCTTTTCTGCTATTTTATACTTCTCCACTGAAGCTAACCACAACAGAAAAACATGGAGCTTTAGATTCTGACTAATTAGCTTTTGAGTTTTATGTAAATACATTTCCACTTCAGGGCTTTCTACAGAACAGTTCTTTCATTCAGATTTTTATCTGTAATGAAGTCTTTTAAGCATAGAGAGGATTCAGAGTGATGTTTACATTGTGAACTAGCCTTATTCCACAAAACCCATTGCAATCTGATTATCTATAATGAAATTAAGAGCTCCAAGATTCCAGAAATTCCATGATCTGTTAAAAGTCAGTAAGAGAAAGAATACAAATCATTCAGACTTTTTAAAAAAAGTGTATATATATACTCACTTCTCAAGACTATTACTGGTGATTGTTTTTCAAAATTTAAGTCTTAATTTGTAAAATTCATAGTAATGAGAAATCAATGTCAAATGGCAAAGCAAAAACCCTACTTGACTGGGCATAACTTAGGCTTTTAGTTTCGAGAGTTTTCCCTTCCCTTCCCTTCCCTTCCCTTCCCTTCCCTTCCCTTCCCTTCCCTTCCCTTCCCTTCCCTTCCCTTCCCTTCCCTTCCCTTCCCTTCCCTTCCCTTCCCTTCCCTTCCCTTCCCTTCCCTTCCCTTCCCTTCCCTTCCCTTTGTCATTTCTCCTTAACACAGAATATCTGGTTCATTATGATTGGCAAGATTAAAACTATATATTGTACTTCACCTTTCCCTATCACCCTCATTACTGTACTCATCCTGAAACTGTATATATTGCCAGACCAAGTCAAGACCTCATTGCAAAAACACACTTCTAATTCTTGGACTGAAAGTAGTTATTAATAGAACAGGAAAGGCATATCTCACTTTGAGACCACAGGTTACAGTTGCTAAATGCTACTCATAAAAGTCTGTCATGAAAACTGACATGCTGGGTAATTTAAGGAAATGTGATCATGTCACTTTTTTTTTTTCTTTTTTTTTTGTCGATAATTGCATGTTCTATTCATTTTAAGACTTTTTTTCATGGGACTAGAGTCAAGAGGTGAATATTTTTTCATTTATTTCAGAATGATGAACTGAGAGAATACAGCTCTCTGACATGCATTTTATGTTTTTTAATTGTTATAAACATCCTTCTATTTTATTTCAGAATTACAGCAATTTCCCAGAAGTGTCTGAATAGGAAAATAATCTGCTAAATCTAGGTCCCTTAGAAAAAAGGTATGTCATAGTTTCTGAGCATATCCATCTTTTCAATACCAATTTTCTCAATAGGATTTCATGAATCTCAGTATCACATATTCCAGTAAGAGTGAACAGATACTAACAATAAATATATAGAATAATTTGATTTTGTTCACATTTGCCTTTCATTACTTTTAAGAATGCCAAAGATTAAAAATAAAAACATTTCTTACCAAAATGACTATTGCATTACAAGAAATGCCAAATGAAAAGAGAATGGAATTAGGGCAAAATGGGAGAGGAGGGCAGGGGATTTTTCTTATTCTTCACATTTTGAACAATACTGTGAATGTTCATTTTATTTTTCATTTTCATACCATTCAGTATCTTGATATAGTAGTGAATAGTGGTCATAAGTGCAAAACAATTCAAGAAAGCATATTTTGAAACTTCCATTCACAGTACAAGAAAGAACGTATAGAATTATCATAAGAAGAAATATCCTTATAAAATTTTGTGTTCTATAATATGTACATAGAATTTACGTATCAGAGGTACTCAGCCTTGTGCACTGTTTCTGCTAAAAAAAAATCTTCAAATATTGTTAATACTCTTAAGTATCCATATCCATATATATGTCTTTTATGCTGACAAGTATGAGTTTGTGTTTTGAAGAATGAGATCTTACTAATTCACAAGTAGTTTTCAAGACCCATTTCAGGTTCTGAACTTTCAAAATAATGTGTAAACTAACAAAGAATATAAAAGGAAAGATACTTCATCACAACATGTATTTTATCTGTATGATCACTATTCAGTTTTAATTATTAATGATAATCCTTCATGCCTTGCTATTAAACGCTCTCTAGTACATTGCATAAATGTACCATAATTAAGTCTTAGCAATGATAAATTGCAAGGAAATATTTAGCTTTTTCTGAGAAATTACGAGTAGTCCAAAACCTTTTTATATTGAAAGTATGGTGTATGGATCAGAATATCAGGGATTATATAATAAATTTGTATATCTCTGAAGACTTCAAAATCCTTCATAAACATGGATACACTTAGTTTGATAACCTAGGTTGTGATCCTATATAATATTTACACTGATTAAATTCAATGAAGCTGCTGCTCTCTATGGGATTGGTACATGGAAAGAATTTTAAAAAATAGTCTTTTTTTCTTCTTGGAACCTTCAGAATTAATGCATTTAATGAAATCCCTAGGGATCTGAAAGCTGTTTGTTGTAGGACTATCAATGGGATCATAGATCAGATCAGAGAGACACAGCCTTTGTCACAGCCTTTTTGATCTCTGTTAGTTTCACAGAGCTAAATGTTGATCTGAATGCTATCAGCCCCAGCTGGTTAAACTAAACCAACAGAAAAAAATATTTATTGGACATATCTTAGAAATCATTGTTTAAAGGGATTCTCCTGACATTACCAAATGGCTGAAAATATATTAATGTGAATGTCTCAAGGAACTGTCACAAGACCCCACATCATGCACACTTTATAGCAATAGTCGGAAAAAAACCAAACCAAACCAAACCAAAACAACAAAAAAACCCCCCAAATAATACCCCCAAAACCAAACACTTTTTGACACTACCAGAATGAACCTCACGTATTTTCAGGCTAAACAGCAAGTCAGATACTAAAATAGCATCAATGATTCCTTAAGACATTTCTCTGCCCCAGTCACATGTAGATTTTTACCTACTGCATGCCGGTCCTGCACTGACTTGTAACACTGAGTTAGATGGTATAATCAAAGGAAAAAAGCCAGGAAAAAAGCAACAGCTGCTGCAGAAGGTGAGTGAACAGCTAGTAATCATATTGATGACATTACTAATTTATGTAGTTGATAGAATTTAAATGGGCTTGAGGACTCATCTGTCATCATCTTATCATCCATCGTGACCATGCTTCTCTATGTAATGTGCAGGCTGTTAATAATTTTAGTTTGTTTTGTTGTTATTCCACTTGATTTGGTTTTGGGACTTTTTTTTTAGGATTCCGGGAAAACAAACACTTCATGGTGGCAAATATGAATGCTGAGTTTTTTCTGTGGTAAACGAGCAAATACAAAAAGACAAATAAATTTGTATTTTTTAAAAAATATTAATCAAGTAATGTTCTTTCTTTTTCTTTTTTTCTTTTTGTTTCTCTACAGCATGTAGCTAATATTCTTTCCTGTCTATAGGTTCAGTAGCATGAAAACTAAGCATGTTGCTAAAGCGGCATACTTGAAGAAGAGATGCTTGTGAAACTGTGGCTTCTAGCTTTGCAGCAAGAAATGACAGCCCAAATCTAGAGTTCTGCATCAGCTTGTGATATAATTTTCTCTTTTCTTTTGAAGCTTGAAAGTTCCTTGTCACTTGAGTAATGGTCTGTTTGGGTTCCTTGTCCACAGCAAACTCAGGACTAGAACTTGCAAAATCCATCTCAGGCATACAATAGATATATACAAAATTAGAAACAACATAATGATGAATTATTTTACACTGTGTTTCAAAACAGGGTTGTTTTTTTTATTCTGTTGAAGATTTGAGTCCAGTGCAAATGTTAAAAATGCAAAAAAAGTTACTTGTTAATTTAGTGAGTTATCACACAGAAGGTGTAAAACAGGAAGGTTGTCAGTCATTAAGGTATGGCAAGAGATTAAAGTAACAAGATTAAGGCATTTAGAAAGCTCCAAATTCAGGTGTCTAGATGTAGGTACCTGCCATGTAGATATTTATATATGAAATAAATCTGTAAGTTTCCATTATAGTCTCTGTGGATCCAGTCACTATAGTCAATGGAATATATACAGCTATTAAACTTAGCTTAATAGAAATGTTTTAGTTTCATCATATGCAGTAGCTCTTTACAGAATCACAGAATCATTAAGGTTGGAAAAGACCTTTTAGATCATCAAGTCCAACCAACAACCCAACAACACCACACCCACTAAACCATGTCCTGAAGTGCCATGTCCACAAGTTTTTTGAACACTTCCAGTGATGGTGACTCCACCACCTCCCTGGGCAGCCTGTTCCAATGTTTGACCACTCCCTTGGTAAAGAGATTTTTCCTAATATCCAGTCTAAACCTTCCCTGGTGCAACTTGAGGCCATTCCCTCTCATCCTATGACTAGTTACTTGGGAGAAGAGACCAACACCCACCTCGCCACAACACCCTTTCAGGTAGTTGTAGAGAGCAATAAGGTCTTCCCTCAGCCTCCTCTTCTCCAGACTAAACAACCCCAGTTCCCCCAGCTGCTCCTCATAAGACTTGTTCTCCAGACCCCTCACCAGCTTTGTTGCCCTTCTCTGGACACGCTCCAGCAACTCAGTGGCCTTCTTGTAGTGAGGGGCCCAAAACAACACAGGATTCGAGGTACGACCTCACCAGTGCCGAGTACAGGGGTACAATCACTTCCCTACTCCTGCTGGCCACACTCTTTTTGATACAGGCCAGGATGCTGTTTGCTGCCTTAGCCACCTGAGCACACTGCCGGCTCATGTTCAGCCAGCTGTTGACCAGCACCCCCAGGTCTTTGTCCACCAGGCAGCTCTCCAGCCACTCCTCCCCAAGACCATAGCATTGCATGGGGTTGTTGTGACCCAAGTGTAGGACTCAGCACTTGGCCTTATTAAACCTCATACAGTTGACCTCAGCCTGTTGATCCATCCTGTCCAGACTCCTCTGCAGACCCTTCCTGCCCTCCAGCAGATCAACACTCCATCCCAGCTTGGCTGTAAACTTACTGAGGGAGCACTTGATCCCCTCATCCCAATCATCAATAAAGTTATTGAACAAGACTGTCCCGAGAATTGAGCCTTTGGGAACACCACTTGTGACCGGATGCCAATTGCATTTAACTCTGTTCACGACAAGTCTCTGGGCTCAGCCGTCCAGTCAGTTCTTTACCCAGTGAAGAGTACAACTGTCTAAGCCACGAGCTGCCAGTTACTCCAGGAGAATGCTGTGGGAGAAGTCGTCAAAGGCCTCACTAAAGTCCACGTAGACAACATCCACAGTCGTTCCCTCATCCACTAAGCAGGTCACCTTGGTAATATATTTGTAAAAACGTTATTTGTTATCCTTAACAACTGTGGCCAGATCGAGCTCTAATAAGGTTTTTGCTTTTCTAATTTTGTCTCTGCTTGACCTAATGAGATCCTTGTACTCTTCTTGAGGTCATCCTTCTTCCAAAGGTTATTAACTGTCCTTTTTTTCCTGACTCCCAGCAAAAGTTACCTGTTCAGCCAGGCCGGTCATTTTCCCTGCCAGCTCGTCTTGCGGCACCTGGGGACTGCCTGCTCCTGAATCTTTAAGACACCCTTCTTGAAGAATGTCAGCCTTCCTGGACTCTTTTGCCCTTCAGGACTGTTTCCCAAAGGACTCTCTCAACCAGTGACCTGAACAGGCCAAGGGCTGCCCTCCAGAAATCCATGGTAGCAGTTTTGCTGACCCCTCTCCTTACTTCACTCAGAATCAAGAATTCTATCATTTCATGGTCACTAAGCCCAAGTTGGCCTCCGACCATCACATTTCCCACCAGTCCTTCTCTGTTCATAAATAGCAGGTCAAGCGGGGCACCTCCCCTGGCATGCTCACTTATCAGCTTCCACCCACTCCAGAAGCTTCCTGGACTGTTTCCTCTCTGCTGTGTTATACTTCCAGCAGATGTCTGTTAAGTTGAAAAGCCCAACAAGAACAAGGGCTAGCAATTGCGAGACTTCTGCCAGTCGCTTGTAGAATGTTTTGTCTACTTCTTCATCCTGGTTGAGTGGTCTTCATCCTTCCCCATAAGCACTCCACGTGTCATCACAATCCTTGATTTCTACACCATCAAAACACTCCCTAACATACAGAGCCACACCACCACCTCTCCTTCCATGCCTATCCCTTCTGAAAAGCTTATAGTCATCCATTGCAGCACTCCAGTCATGAGAGTCATCCTGCCATGTTTCTGTGATGGTGACTAAGTCATAGCTCTCCCGCTGCACGATGGCTTCCAGCTCCTCCTGTTTGCTGCCCATGCTGCGTGCATTGGTGTAGATGCACTTTAAGCTGGGCTATTGATTTTGCCCCCAACTCTGGCATGCCACCCTTAGTCTCATCTCTAGTGAGCCTGGTTTTATCCCCTTCCCCCTTTGAACCTAGTTTAAAGCCCTCTTGATGAGGCCCGCCAACTCGTAAACAAGAATCCTTTTGCCCCTTGGAGATAGCTGAACTCCACCTGCTCCCAGCAGGCCTGGTGTTGTGTAGACCTCCCCATGGTCAAAAAATCCAAAATTCTGCCAACGGCACCAGCCTCTGAGCCGTGTGTTAACCAGGTTTGTTTCCTGTTCCTTTCAGTGTTCCCCCCTGCCACTGAACGGATTGATGAAAACACCACCTGTGCTCCCGCTCCATCAAGCACTCACCCCAGCACTCTGAAGTCCCTTTCAATTGCTTTTAGACTTCTTCGTGCAACCTCATTGTTGCCAACATGCATGACCAACTGCAGGTAGTAACCGGTGGGCTGTACCAGACCAGGGAGTTTCCTAGTGACATGTCTCACCTGGGCCCCAGGGAGGCAGCAGAATTCCCTGTGGGTTGGGTCTGGTTGGCATATTGGAACGTCTGTTCCCCTCAGAAGGGAAACGTCTATGACAATTACCCTACTTTTTTTCTTAACAGAGGAAGTCTTGATGCTTGGGGCTGACTGACTCACCCGAGGCAATCCCCTGGATGGACTTTCATCAAGGTCCTCATGTGTCTGGCCCTCAAGTTCCAGAGCCCCATATTTGTTGTGTAAGGGCAGCTGGGATGGTGAGGGAAGCCAGGAGGCTATTTGCCTGCCTCCCCAAGCAGGGACCTGTTTACATTCTCCCTCATCAATTAGGTCCTCTCCTTCTTCCTGTCAGCAAGAAGGTAAGGGATCCCCTGTTGCTTGTGGAACCTCCACCTGCTGCCTTTGCCTCAGGGATGGCCGGGTGTGGTTAGTCTCTGTTGAATAGATTATCCAGATCTCCTCTGCCTATAAAGAGAACTTAGATGTAGATATCTCACATAGGCATGTACAGGTGGCTACATTTAGGTGTTTAAAACTGGAGATAAATTCTGCTCCAGGTCTTTTGTCAGGTGGCACTGCTCATAAACCTTTTTGCCAAGGTCTAGGGAGATTCAGCAAGATGGATTTCACCTTTATAATTTCAGAAGATCTCTACATGAGAGCTGAATCTTTTCAGCAAATTTTGGCTACAGGTAACAGAAATGTGTGAGTGCTTCAAAGCATGGATCATGGCTCTTGTCTCAGATACCTGCTAAGAAACACTGTTGCTCCTGCACAGTCTTCGTAGATGGATTTTTTTTCTGTCTGGTCATAATAGTATAGAAGGGGAATGGGGCTCCCTTCCCATATAGCAAAGATATGATTGAACATGGATGTGGAATCTGTGAAAAGCTGTTAACACAGTGATATTGATGAGACATTGATTCTATTTTAGGGAAATAAATTAGCAGTCTTTAGTGATTTATTATGAATATGTATATTTGTGATACTTTTGTCATTTAACAAATAATCAATAACATTTCCACGTTATTATCATCTGGTAGTCAGTGTTATCTATTTCAGGCTTTCTTTCATATTATCACATAAATCAGTGAAAAGTCATCTCTGAGGTGCTAGAAACTTGACAACAGCACAGTTTTATAAGAGAAACAAAACAGAAAAAGATATTCTCTCCTCCAAGCCCTAAATGATCTATTTCTGATGTCAGTATATTGCAAGTGTTTGTGTTATTTTTCCATACTGAGATGTACTAGTTAAATAGTTTTAGCATTTTCTTCACAGGTAGTATGTTTAAGCAAATGGTTACCTCAGTTTCTTTAATATAGCTGTACAGCTTATTTAGTAGTTGAACAAGTTAAGTAGACAAAATAGGTTTATTTTCTAGGGTAATGAAGGAACACACAGATAAATAATGCAGTGCTTTGATTGATGGGAACATGTGGAAAATAATAGATTTTCATGTAACATATTTTACTGTAGTGAAAGATGTGATTCCCTGTCATCATTATTGATCCTCATTAATGAATAAAAGTGTCAAAATGTACTTTTGACACTATCACTTCCAAAGTCATAACACTGTTTTTCTGTATGAACACCCTTTTTTTCTTGAAATATGCTTATTCCTTTTACAGTCTAAGGACCTTATTATGCATTACCCTCCACATCTGCAAATAAGAATAACTGTGAAAAAGAACTACCTTCTTACTTCTGTGTGGGTTATGTGGAGGTTGAGTTTGTGAAAGCAAAGTCTGTAGGTGTCTTTTGGTGGCATAGAAGAAATATTGCCCATTATAAACTGAGACTGAGTAAGGAGGGTCATGGAACCGGGAAGGTCTGGGACGCCCATGTTCTGGTTCCTGCTATAGCTGTAGTGTCCAGTACCAAGAAATGCTGACCTGTCAGACAGCTTACTTATGGCCAGTATCACTTGGCATTTACAGGAAAATTGAAAGTTCCATGCATGTGCCAGGTTTTGACACTTTTTTCCTATTTCATTTTAGTTTTTTGCTGAGGTAGATTCTTATCCATTCTTGTTCTATTTTTAAAGGAGGGAAGAGAGGAAAAAACAACAACAAAGGAATCAAATTCCAGGGTTATGGATTAAATATATATAATTCAGGTGCTATGCCAGCACCATTTAAAGCTCTTTATCACCAGATCTTTCTATCTTAACTATTCTTTGTGCATTGTGGTTCTCCCACAGAATATTTCTAAGAAGAAAATGTGAAGATATTATTCTTCATAAGACATTGCTGAAGACTCCCAATTCTTATAACTTTTTCCTCCTTATACCTTGAGAAATAGGCTCTCCAGAATTATGTTCTTGAACTAATCCTCCTTGTCTGTCATTAGAGATGACTATACAGACTTGAAGATCTCACCTTGAGATTTTGTGGAGAACAGTTGCATGGACTCCAGAGACATGAAATCCAATTCTCTGTTCCTATAGAAAATGTCACAAGCCACTCTTCTTCTTGTAAAAATATCTTAAAATAATTTTCTGTTTGTCGAATAATAAAAAAAAAACTGAAACAATTTTAATCTTATGGTTGTTCTTTGAAGTATCTATATGCTTTAGAATATAGCAACATTTCTGAAATACTGAAATACATGCAACTGAATCAATCATTCTTACTGATGGATAATTTGTCAAAATTAAAAAAAAAAAGAAGAATTTGAAAGGAACCTTAATATAAGGAGCTTCCAGAATGTAATTTGTCTAGTCGGTTCTTAGAACTAGTCCGGAAAAGGATTCTACAACTTCTGTTTCTTATGTTTGTTTCTGAACCAGACTGAATTGTTCTTCTCCTTATACTTACTCAGTTTTCTCTGGAGTTCCTTCCATGTTCTGTTAGACCAATAGGATCCAGCTGCCTCTGAACTGTTCAGATTACATAGAATCATGGTTATGTAGACTGAGAGGAAGATAAAGAAATAATCTGAAAAATTAATTTCAACTTTTGTGACCAAAATCTTTATTTGATTGCTTTTCACAGTTTGGGATTCAACACCCCCCCCCCCCCCCCCCCCCCCCGTAATTAAATTTCAAGAAAGAAATTTACTTTTCCACTTAATTCTGTATATCTAACTCACATAGATTCTTATCTCCTCTTCTGCTTTCCATTTTCTTTTCCCTGTACATATTCCTTTCTGATCTTCTCTAAAGCAGATCTTGGAATGATTCCAAACAGGAACAGAGGAAGATGCAGAATTGTTTGCTTATCCTATTCAAATATAGTTGCAAATATCGGCACTACCAGCCTTTGAAGCTGTGTGAACTGCATGGCAATGGACCACCAACTCTGCCAGATCTTTTAAGTGTACTTATTTTACACTCAAAATACTGGTCTAATAATAATAAAAAGAGCATGTTTCTATGGCACCAGAATATAGCGTTATCTCAAGAAACATTTCAACACTCATCCAGATTATCCATTCAATACAGAAAAGCCTCAGCAACGAAGTTAAAACTTATACAAAAGTCTTCCTAGTATTGGTTCCTTTTCTCTGTTTTTCTGCACTCTATCCCAATGTTTCTTTGGGTTCATAGGGCTGACACTTCAGTCTTCCTCAAGCAGAGTTGAGGAGAGTTACAATGAACTGTCAGGACCCTCAGGTCTTCACTAGGAGACTGATGTTCATAGTTGGTATTTTTTTCAGTTTCTTTGTTGTGAGGAGAATGGCTTCTGAATGGCTTCAGGATACTGAGCTGGGCTTATTTTTATATATTTTCTTATGATAATGTGATTCTGTTACAATAGTTCCCAACTAAAGTTGGAAATTTGTACAACAGCCTCCTCCATCCTTAACTTTTTCTAAGGGCTACTGTTTATTATGTAGGAATCACATTGGGGTTTCAGACCTTAACTGTAAATGGTATTCCCAGGACTTCAACTATAATAGGTCAAGCAATAGTTGCTTAAGCAGTAGGGAATTTTTGCACGAAGTTCAAATCAGTTCAGGCCAAACATTTCTAGACAAGTCCTGAGAGTGTGCACTGTCAGTTACGTAATAAGTTTGTGTACTAGTAATGGTAAAAAATTAACAATATTGGACTAAATTTGCTTTTTGCATATAGTAAGCTCCTCAAAGATGACCAAAGGTAACCAAAAAATGTTTAAAATGTTAAAAAGTGTTTAAAATCAGAAGATTATCTCTTAGACTATATATTAAAATAATTTTTGTTAGAAATACAGAAAACTTCAAGGTAACCAAATAGAAATAAAAAAGTGTTTATAAGAAACTTACACCTTTGATATTTGCAGGACAGATCTTGCTTTTCAGGTTTGACTTCAGTTATCCATTATACTTCAGCAGAAAGCTCTGCATAGTTCTCTTCATTCCTAGAAAACTTTCCCATCCATTTTCCATGGAACTAGTTTGTCTTCCTTTTAGCAGTCTCTCAGGGCTCAATTCAAGTGCCTATAAACATGGCGTCTTATGGTGTTTGAGAGTCTCTAGGATATCTACAACTGAAATGATTTTCAGGTATGACACAGGATTTGTTAAAAGTCTTGCACCATTTTGGATTAATGAACAGAGGTTAGATACCCCACAGAATATAAATAACACTAAATATTTGGACTGTACTTTTCAACAAATCCTTGCTGTTTTCCTTTCTCTCCATTTGCCACTTTCTTATATAATCGCTAAACCTTTTTTACCATCAGATATGATCAGTTACTTTGCAACTAAAAAGTCTCAACTATCTTTCAACGACTTCCATCGGATCTAGTCACTTCAAAGAAATATAGTATACGAGTGAAAGGACAGAGCTCAAATAGATAGCATATGACACACATTGACTTTACAGTATGAAATGGAAGACAGAAAAGTAAAATTGTTGTTAAATTGAAGCACACGATGTTGTGGTAAAAGAAATAAAAAGCATCTATGTTGATACTAATTGAAATGCAATTAACTGATATTTTCAAATCTAATTTTATCCTTTAATTTTTTTCATTTTAATGGCAGTTGTTTTTTTAAGCAAAGTGTGATTTGAAAAGAAAAACTGCAACACTTAATTTTCAAAATAAATAAGTTTTTTTTTTTTTGAGAAATATGTTTTGACCTTTCCAAGACAAGATATATCATTATTAAAATTTCACAGTGGCTTTCCCTTAAAAACAAAACAAAACAAAACAAAACAAAACAAAACAAAACAAAACAAAACAAAACAAAACAAAACAAAACAAAACAAAACAAAACAAAACAAAACACACAAACAAAAATCTCAAACCCCAAAAATACTGCTTTTCTACTTTTTTTAATTTTATACAACTTAAAAAATTTGACTTGAAACTTTATGGTACTCTGAAAGTCACAAAATTCCAGTTTTCATAGATTTTCCATTCATTCAGAAAGCTTATCTTCGGAAAGATTTTTTTACCATTGTTTTACCACTTTCATGTCTTGGTTGGTAGGAATGGCTGTGAAGAAGCCTGATGCTGTGAAAGTTTTTGCATGCCATATATTGGCTAATTACTATGGATAGAATTAAGTTCCCCTGTCATCATTATGACCTGCGTAAGAACCATCATAAATGCAGAGCAAGAAGTACACAAATACTGCAACATACCCTCTGTATCATTTGGAACATTTTCAGCCTGTATTTCCCTTCTTAGACAGTGTGTGAGTCCCTAGTGGTAAAAACTAAGTCTTCATATTTTCTATTATTTTGATCCCATTATGAAAGCTTAACAAATAATAGGTAACAATAATAGTTGTGCCCCCACTGTATACTCTTAGAAAGGAAAAAAACACAGTCAGCCAAAAAAAAGATTATTATTTGAGAAGTGTCAAGAGTGAGAAAATCAGAAGGCAAATCACACACGAATATTCCTATGGCAAGGGAAAATGCTATTGGAAAGAGATGAGCTATAGGGATATATTTACAGCCAGAAAAGAGAGTGCAAGAAGCCAAAAAGTAAATACATTGGAAACAGGAAATAAATTTGCCAGCTTGCTACCCAAATGATTTTTAACTGTTTTTCTTCCAGAGTGTCTTATATCACATTTTTGTCTGTTTCTCTTAGTTCATTTTTCCTTATATGTGATGTAATCCATTTTGTTCATAGTTATTTTGTTTGGTTTGATTGTCAAAGAAGAAATCATCTCATTTAACTTAAGGTATCTAAAAGTTTGATATTTAGTCTCACTTAGTCTGTAGGCATCCTTTGGAAACTGGAGATTGCACCTTTGTAAAACACCGGTCTAGGATACAGACATTCATTCCCTGTATTGAAAATGAATTCTTTATGAGCATCCTTTACTGAAACAAAATAATAAAAAAGGTATATTGTTAGCTCAACATAAATACTAATTTAAATTCCTAAACCTGGGTGCTGCCTGGTCAGCATTTATGGATGCCAACATTTTTCATTCTGATCGATGTTGGAAGCTGATTAGCCATTTACAATATTCTCATGTCTTCATTCAGGCTAATGGCAAATTACTGCATTATTTCTTGCCAGCAGCAAGACAGAGAGAGAAGAAGGGAATGTTCTTTAGACCATGTAATGAAGCGATTATAACATGCAGCCATAAACTGTTCATTTACAAGAAAAGTCAGGAGAACGTACTTTGCAAGAGCTGTACCACCAGATTCAGGAGCTATGTTGTTTCTTCTGGTTTATAGAATACAGATGGCAATACCGTAAAAAGAAAGAATTAAACACTAACATCCATAACGATTAAATATTTAACCTTGATTATTGCTACATTCGAATAAACTCCAAAAATCTTAGTATTCACTTAACTAGTTATACCCTTTTACACAGTGAATGTTCATTTATCTTCTTGTTATGAAGTGGTAAGACCAATGCCTATTTTCTGCAATAAAAATGCTATAAAGGAGATGTTCATGTAATTTCACACATATATCTAACAATATTTACTATTAAAGGTGAACAATCATGGATATCTATATATTAATTTAAAACACAGCTGTTATCCAAACTCCATTGACATCACCTATATATGAAAATTCTACAAGGGTCTCCAGAGCAGGACTTGCACTTTTATTTGAAGACATTTCAGAATACATGCTTCTGGAGCATAAAAGTGTCTTGATCCACAAAGCTTCAGCTGAAAACTTTATGTGACAAATCAAAGGGGCTAAGGATTGAAATCCATAAAGTTTTCAAGAGAAAAATAAAATTCAGAAAACTTTTTTGAGGGATACTAAACTTACTAGAAACACTAAAAACTGAGGATAAATAAGATAGGAAACAAAAAATATTAAGTGAGGTTAAAAATGTTATCTAAGAATAATACATTAGATGACCTTTAAAGGTCCCTTCCAACACAAAGATCCGATGATTCTTTGATAATAATTTTCTTATCCAAGTGCTTAGAAAATCTACTGCCTTCTCATGTTTTTTGTTTGCTTTTTTTCAGTGTTTATCAGTTTTCATTTTTCAAATTAAAATTGCAAGAAGAATTTGTGTTGATTGTAAAAGTTCCTGTTATGTTCTTGTAGGATTTAAAACCAAACAAAACAAAACAAAACTGATCAACCAACCAACCAAACAGAAAAACTAAAATCAAAAATCACAAACATTATAGTTAAGCACCTGTCAGCATTTATAAACACTTTCTTTGGTGAAATTTGACTTGGCATTTAAGTTTCTATCCCAGGGGTAACTTGTACTTCAAGTTTAAAAGCAAAGCACTTCATATGTTTTTGAATTATGCATCTGTAGAAATTAAGTTCTCAACAGTTCCACCTGTTTTTTGGAAATGGAAATTAATGACAGTAGGTTGCGTATATGGCTGTATGTATCTTCAGTCAGATATTGCCTTATTCTGGTTTAGGAATTGTTTACTTCCGTTAAAAGAAGGAATCAAAGACGATTTGTAAGATTCCACATCTTATGTGGATGCCTGTGTGGCATCCACACAGGGTGCCAGGGATATTAGAAGAGAAAAAAAGAAAGATTCACTACACTTTTGTAAAAAACAATAACTACAGACTGTCATATTTATTAAAAATGGCTGATGTGGGATATGGGTTCAGGCTGTGTATTCTTATTAATCATAAAACAAGCTAATAAAAGACTTCTAAATAAATGTAATTTGAAATACATAAAATATAGATTATGCAAGATCAGCCATATGTATTTGCAGTTACCATGACTATGCATACCACTCTGCGTACCCACGTTCAAATGGGTATGTCCAATTAACTAAATGTCTACCAACTCAGTGTTCATTTTACTGATAAACATAAAAGCAAATATTTTCATAACTAAATATAGATTCATATATATTATTCTTTAGCATACATCCTTGATGGCATATTGTTTTCCTACTAGTTTAATCCGGAAAAATAAAAAAATCAAATTACTTCTCATATTTTTCTGAATGAAACCTAAGTCGTTTTCCCACAGCTTCATCCAGTCCCCACCATAACTCTGTGGCTTAGTTGGTATAATTAATTTAAAATACATTAAGCAAACTCAATTATACACTTATATTTTAGCAAACATAACCTTTTTTGTGGGTGTTACTCTTTCCTTAAAAAGGAACATGGAGAGCAGTATAGCTTTCTGTAGATTTGTATTTTACCAATGTATAAACTTGGTTCAGTAGGTGTATCAGAACTAGATATTACTTAACAAGGTCAGATATGGCTAACAATGTAAACACCTGACACTTACTGAAGAAACCAGCTGAAACTGTGGAGGAAGATCTGGACAGATAACCCATAATAAAATCTACTGCAAATCTGTGTTCTTATTAGTAGTACTGGAGCTGAACAATTGAAATACAGGGTTGCATGACAAATGTAGTTACTTTGTTTACCCCACTTTTAAAGGTATCTATATTTTAAGGTGATTTCAGCAAACAGCTTACCGCTGTAAAGTTGACTTATACAGTGTTTGGTTTTTTTTACAAGATAACATATATTTGAACTACATCCTGATGTTTGATTTTGCTCTATTCACAAGTTTTGGAGGATATTTTATTTCCTTTTTTGGATCAATAGAATGACAGTAAAGTAATGGCTGACTTTATTATCCATTGAAATAATCAATGAAGTAATGTGGAAAACTCTGATATTGTCTAATGATTCAGATCAAAAAGACTTTTGCAAACCTTTATCTTAATACAAGCAATTATAATAAAATCAATAGCTTTGATTTCAAAGTGATAACTGGGAAGGTCCAAAGATTCTTTCCGCAGACTGCTTTCATGGGTCCATTTCAGCTGAAGGGAGTCCCACAGTACCCTTACCCAAACATTTGAAAACTATGAGCACAGAAGGTAGTCACAATTTATTTAAGAATTTCAGGGAAAGTTTCTCCAGCATAAGTGGTGACATTAAAGATATACAGTAGTTATTTGTCTACTACTAGGAAGTTCACACCCAGTATCATCTGTCACAGGAAGCACTTAGTCCTCAGAATATAGAAGCATAGAACCATAGAATTATAGAATCATAGAATCATAGATTAGTTTGTGTTGTAAGGGATCTCTAAAGGTCATCTAGTCCAGCTCCGCTGCAATGAGCAGGGACATCTTCAGCTTAGCACTGGTAAGGCAAGACTTGGAGGGCTCTGTCCTGTTCTGGGCTCCTTAGTACAAGAGACATATGGACATACTGGAAAGACTCCAGTGAAGGACCACAAAGATATTAAGGGGTTGTAGCATTTTTCATACATGGAGAGAAATCAGAGAGAGCTCTGACTGATCAGCCTGGAGAAGAGAAGGCTCAGGGGTATCTTATCAATTCGTATAAACACCTGAAGAGAGGACGTAAAGAAAGTGGAGCCAGACTCTTCTCAGAATGGAGAAGAGGTAATGGAAACAAATTCAGATACAGGAATTTTTGTTCAAAGTTGAGAAAAAAATTTTTTTAGTGTTAGGACTGCCAAGGGCTTGAAAAGGTTGCCTAAAGAGGTTGTGCAGTCTCCATTTCTGGAGGAATTCAAAACCAAGTGGACACAGCCCTGAGCCACCTAATCTAGTTCATCCCACTATGAACAGAGAGGTTTGGACTAGGCTATTTTCACAAGCCCCCTCCAATCACCACGCTGTGATTCCATGGATCTATGGAATTAACAAGAGTATTAATATAAATACTTATAAAGTATTAATAAAACTCCAGAATATCTTCCCGCTCCAAACTCTCCTCTTTCAGAAAAACAACATCAAAGTATTTGGATAGAGATAAATGAATGTTACAAACTCAGTCCCTTTCTTGCAAACAGTAAAATGTAGAATTTCAGGGAAAAGAAGTAAAATATTCTTCCTATCTAAAACAGAATGAGACAAGGAAAGTACTCTGAAAGTGAAAAGGAAATAATGGTGTTCTGATTTAAATAAAACTAAATTACACAAAGTATTTCATTATTTAATGCTTACTGAACTTATTCTAAGCTAGTTTCTGTATTTTAATAAGTTTAGCCTGAAACTATATTCTTTATCAAACAGTATTTCAGAGAGGTTAGAGGTGACATATACTCCTTTGATCTAGAATACCCTGAATTTTCTTTCATATTTGAATGTATAAAATTTTCTGAATATTGTTTCTTTTAGACTTTTAGAAAACTACTTTTGACTTGAAGCTAAATTGCCTTAGAATCACAGATATCACAATTTGGTAGTTACTGCATTAATATAATTCTAGCCCTGAAATTATTTGCAATGGTATTAAAAATCGTTCATTAATACTTTTTATTCAGAGACTATGATTAAAAATCTAATACGTATCTTTGAGGAAATAAGTATACAGTAACTTGTCAGAGCAATGTCAAGTTTGGACATGAAATGCTTACGAATGGGAGATTTCAGAGTCTTGCAGAGAAAATTGGAAACTTAGTATGCTTCTCACTCTTTAAATCCCAGAAGAGATAAACATTTCTTGCTCAATTAAGGTTCCTGCCATAGCAAAAAAGACTTTTGTAGAATAAATTTGTTCAGTCACTGTAATAGGTGATTGTAATAAGATGTAGCTGGGAGTCAAATGTATTACCTAATTATGGTGTGCAGACATTGTTATATAGTGTTTTTTATATGTTTATTTTGTTTAAATGGTAGAATTTTAACAAGGGGAAGGACACCTCCATTTTCCTTTTTCTCCATAATACAGTAAAACATTAAGCTATGATAAAGTCTGAACAGTATTTTAACCTATTTCTTCCACAAATTAAGCTTTTTTTATTACAAATATAACATGAAATTAGTGTTGAATTAATTAATTGTCCTCCTTATAGCTCAGCTAAAAGTGAGAATTGTAAGGCAGAGCTTTCCTGTTGTTTTATGTAGATTTGAGATTTTTTGGATATGAAATGATAAGAAAATGTAAGCCTCAACATATACATTAAAGAAAGCTTCTGCAGCTTTATTCTCTGACCTTGGGATCTACATGTATTCTCACTTTCAAAATACAGTGCCGCTTGTATTTCATCCTTCTCAGCAGAAAATCTAAAACCAAAATGAAAAAAGTGAAGGGATGTACCATTAATTTGACTAAAGCAATAAAAAGTATTTATAATTAGAAAGAGATTTTTCTCTAAAATAATGAATATATACTAAGCTATAGCTATATATACCAAACTACAGCTACTTGATTTTATATATTATTAAGAGCTATTACACATTCTGGGTATAGCTGGAGGAGGTGTCATAATCTGGGACACCTTCTCTTTTTTCCTTTAATTTATAACATGATAAATGTAACACAAGAAACATAATAAAGAACAACATTAAGCATTTGTTTTTGAAGTGCTTTGCTTCCTAAACCAGCCCCTCAGAAGAGTTACCTTATTTTACAAATATATTGGTAAATACGTTTGCATGATTTAGACGTCATGTATTTTTCATTTTGTGTCCCTGAGATGCATCCCTTGCCTCAGAGGGTTAGTTCTATTTCTCCTTTGTTATATGTTGTTTTACCAGTTAATTTAAGTACCTGGATAATTCTTTACTCATCTAAGCCCTAATCCATTGTGGAGCTTCTCTAGTATGACCTTCTGTGGTTCTCAGAGAAGCCTGTGAAGGAAATAGATTAAAACTGAGAACATTTTATGAAAAATAAAGAAAATCATCCCATTAAGTCAGTATATCTAAGCTTATAAAACATTTAGACCTAGAGGTATGCACTCCTCAATACTTCATTTAAGAGGTTGAAGATTATTTTATGCTTAATGTGGTTTCATGTGTGAAGTATATGTTAATATACTTCATTTATACATAAAAACATAGCAACTCCAATGTTTTATCAGAGCAAAGATCCATTTAAGCCACCATTAAATCTTCAACAGGGCCAGTATGGTATACTTAGAGAAAGTATATGAAATATATGAAACAGGGAAGATAAAGATTTTCTCTTGGATAGTCTCTTAGCTTCTGTCACAATTTCACTGTCATTAAATCAATAAAAAGAAAAATTCCTGGTCCCATTTCTATCTAACACAGCTAAAGGCTGACCACAAACTGCCTGAATCTCTCTTCAGTGTCTTTTACCTGTTTTCCATGATCTGTCCACTTGGTCCTACAGAGATTGCTGTACAACTAACCAGATGAATGAAGAAGAAAATGACTTTATGAGATCTGCCTTCCTTGAGCTGAATTATGCATCCCTAAAGAGTTAAAGTAATTTCTGTTGACTCTCTCTAGAGAACTTATTTCACTTTTTTCACATATGAAAATAAAGGGCATTATAAAGTATATCATGAAACATATTTGTGTTAATCTCTCCCCAAAGTAGATCAGCACACAAACATTCATAAAAACCAAAGATGGATCACTTTATTTCTCTTAGAAGCTTGACTAGAAGACTGGTTTCTGAGACTGCTTGGAAGAAAGGAAAGAAGAGAAAAAACACCATATGTCTATCTGCAGGAATTCAGAGAAAGTTATTGTAATCTAATTTATTTTACCATTTACCTATTTTACTAGGAACATATACAAGGATTCTTTTCCTAGCATCATCAGTTAGCTGAAAAATATAGCTCAAGACACAGGGAACAAAGATAAAGTTATCGTGGGACTTTATAGTGCATTTCTAGATTTTGCTACTTATATCCTGTATGTTCTATAACAATTCATATCTGTGTGCCTTTGAGAATCTGTGCCTTATCTCCCCAGGAAGCCACATATTTTAGAAAAACAACATAAATTACTCTTGTAGTACCAAAATATTGAGGTTTATTAATCAATAAATTAATTGGTTAATTAAATTATTCTTAGAAATTGAAAGTAGAAGGAAGGTACTTTCTAGACTGTACTTTCTTTGAAAAACTATTTCTCAAAATCTTAAATACTTAATTGTGATTAAGTACCTGACACATTTCATTATTATAAAATATTCAAGGTGAGGGAAGACAGGATTGTGAGAAGAAATCGTTGTCTAAAGATACGAATTATTATTATACAGAAGCAAAATTGAAGACTTTTTTCAATGCTGAAATAAATAGCACTTTTATGCTAGATCCATTATATCAAAATACTTCTAGACAAAATTTTAATTTTATAAAGCTTACAAACCCTGAAAAGATGATCCTATATTGGAAGTGATGACAGAATGTTGATTATAGTGTTGTGACTGTGACCTTGCAATTACTGATGCCACATACACCAGCTGTGATGAGTATCTATGAACATGAGTTGAGCTCCTGCCAGATTATGAGTAGGACATGGCATTCTGCAGTCCATATCAGTGTGCTAGGTACTGAGAATGAAATATTTTGTCTTTTACTTTTTCTGTTGTTTTTTTTTTTGTTTTTTGTTTTTTTAATATATAGTTTCTCCTAGTCATGAGTTCAATTTTACCAAGTGATAGAGTATCAAAGTGGTAACCCATAGCTAAAATTTACACATATATGGGCAGAGATAGCTACACAGCTGCATATGTGTCTGCATAGATCTCTGCACAGCATCAAAACTTTAACCAGTGTCTATTGCTTTGAAGCTAAGACAAATACTGATTTTGAGAGGAGAGGAAATTGAAGTCATAAGCATTGACCCATATTCAAACTGTTAGATTGTAACTACAGATTAAACTCCTCATGAGTGAATCGTGAGTGAAGCTGGTTTTCACTGTTTCAGAGAAACAAATTTATATTGTCGAAAATGAACAAAAAGGCTTGTCTACTTGATGCTATTTATTGAACAACAAGATGCATACAATCATAGAGTACATACACTCTATGATTTACACATGATAAGTTAAAATAATGAATCATTTTGCATGTTGAAGTCAATGAATATATTTATCCTAGTGGAACTGTACCATCTTCTGAGAAGTTACTTGAATGTTGAATTTGTACCATTAGAATATCTGTTTCTTGTAACAATATGAGTTCTTTAATATTTTGGTTTTTTAGACATACAAAATTGTTCTGCACACCAGGCAACTTTGGGAGTAAGGAGAAAAATATTTTTTTTATAGTCTATTTGTTTATTTTAACTATTGTTGATTTGTCTGCTTACAACAATTATTATTCTTGGAATGAATGAACACTGACTACATTATATTCTAACCCTTAGAGTTTTATACGTCCTGGGTTTTATCTGTAAAGTTGCAAACAAACCAAATTTAAATATTGCACCATTAAAAGTAATCCAGCTTGACTGTTTAAATTATTTGTGCATCTACAGTACATGCTCTCATGATTATGTTTACTTTTAAAATATTACCATGTAAGATCAAACAGACAATTAAAGTTC
>NW_010554031.1:2844-60976 GCF_000687285.1 Phaethon lepturus | reverse complement strand
TAGGGAAAATATATTACCAACATGACATTGTAATTTAGTGACAGATATTGTATAATAACATTGTAATGGCCCACAGCCAGTGAATTTTTGTGTGCAGATGGTCCCTGCACCTGCAAGCTATTGGAAGGTACCATTTTTGAAAGCTATGTTTAGATCTCATGAGGAGACCTTTTTTGAATGTTAATGCAATGCCCAGAAATTCTGGCTTGTAGCAATTATTTCTACTATGATGAGACTAGGTTTTGTTTATTCCTCTATTAAAAAAAAAAAAAATCATGGTGGAAACCTGCATTGCTAAAAGAATAAAATCTTAACAGGCTATAATATATGAGGATAATGAAGAAATTGGTTGAATTAAAAAATAATGTCTCAAATACTCCCATGGTTTGCATATTGCATCATCACTGACACTTGTTCATCTTGGGTTCAACATGGATGTTATATGCCATGCTACTGCTCTGTATCAGCTATTTGAACTCATTTGGCACAAGCATCAGTTACTATATAATAGCATTTGAAGTGAGGAAAATCATGTCTTCAATGTATTTCAGAAAAACTTTATTGTTACATTGTAGAGTTATTTCTGTATTAACAATGTTATTAAAAAATACAGCAATACTTTACAAAGCATTTACAAAGTGTATCACATATATGAACTCCCATTTCAAAATCTATGGAGAATGTATGCACCTATATTTTTTACTTAGCTATGCTGCATTTCTCCAATGAGAATGATGTACTTGTTTCATATATGATGCTTGTATAATATCATGAATAAAAATATTCAGTAAAAGTAGTAACTGATCCCTCTTCTAACAGCCATATTTGATTGTGTTTGTTATAGTAATTTTTATCATTTCTCATTTTCTTCAATTTATGCATGTTTGCCCACTTTTTTTAAGAATTGAAATTAGTAAATTTCTTACGATGATAAAAAAAAGTACTTAATAGCAGTTACTGAAGAGTAGATTTTAACCTTGCATTCAAAATTTAAACCTTTTTATGTGAAAAATTACTATGAAAGTAACTATTTAAAATGTGGGGTTTTTTTTCTTTTTCGAGTGGTGACACATATTTTCAAAGATGTTTTCCTTCAGAGAATGATGATCTTATACAGTTGAAACCTATTAAAAGCATGTTATCAAATATCTGCACTTTTAAAATGATTACAAGTTCTTTCCAAAGTACATTGAAAATGTATTAAATGAGTTCAAAGTTAATTCTCATTCTCACTTTGAATGTTAATATGTTTTATCCATACATCTTAAAGTAGGTGGAAAAGAGGGAACCTAAGTGGGTGGTCATCAAGTTTTCTAGTAATATAATGATTTTCATTCCTAAGCAAAGAATGCAACTGCAGTTTTTTTGAAATTATTAACAATATTATATGACTCCATTCTTGTCTGAGAATGGCATTTTGTCATCCAAAATCAACTGGAAAATCTAACAGAACCCAAAATAGGGAGGAAAAAGATACAACCACGGAAAATTATCAGTCTCAGATCCAAAATACAGTGGACTGAGCTTTCATTCCTGGATTGAAAGCCATGGAAAAAAAGAACTAGAACAATGAGGATTCTGAAGGATTTGAGAAAGTCTTGCTACTTACACTTGAGCTAAGTACCTTTTGAACTGACAGCAGTGTTTGCAGGAGAGATTCATGAAAAGGCATAAACACATAGATGACATTTAGGTAACAGCAGCGAAATTGATGCTGAATTATCTCTGAAAGGTTTGCAAGTTATTACTATAGACCATCACACTGAGAAAAATTTTATGAAATGTATTCCAAAGGTCTGAAAATCTTGGTGAAAATCAGAAGCTCCGCTGCTCATACTTCATGCTATTTATACGTTGAAAGCAAAGAGTCGTGAAGAGATTGATCAAATCAATGACAAAAAGCACACAGGTAGATAGGTTTCAGCTTTGGAACCATATGGACAATCGTATTTATACTCAGTTGACACAGAAAGCAATCAGATCCATGCTGACCAGAGGGAAAGCTATAATCTCTACACATACCCAGAGGTCGGCATTCATAGATCCAGGCTGTTTATAGTCATTAGTGTCTGGAACACAAAGTTTAAAATGATAGTAAAATGATATTAAATCAGAGCAAATTAACCTGCCTAAGGCCCAATTAGATGATAATCTGATAAAAGAATCACAGAATCACAGAATCATTAAGGTTGGAAAAGACCTTTCAGATCATCAAGTCCAATCATCAACCCAACACCACCACACCTACTAAACCATGTCCTGAAGTGCCATGTCCACAAGTTTTTTGAACACTTCCAGTGATGGTGACTCCACCACCTCCCTGAGCAGCCTGTTCCAATGCTTGACCACTCCCTCGGTAAAGAAATTTTTCCTAATATCCAGTCTAAACCTCCCCTGGCGCAACTTGAGGCCATTTCCTCTCGTCCTATTGTTAGTTACGTGGGAGAAGAGACCAACACCCACTTCACCACAACCCCCTTTCAGGTAGTTGTAGAGAGCGATAAGGTCTCCCCTCAGCCTCCTCTTCTCCAGACTGAACAAACCCAGTTTCCATAGCTGCTCCTCATAAGACTTGTTCTCCAGACCCCTCACCAGCTTCATTGCCCTTCTTTGGACACGCTAAAGCACTCAGCATCCTTCTTGTAGTGAGAGGCCCAAAACTGAACACAGTATTCGAGGTGCGGCCTCACCAGTGCCGAGTACAGGGGCACAATCACTGCCCTACTCCTGCTGGCCACACTATTCCTGATACAGGCCAGGATCGTGTTGGCCTTCTTGGCCACGTGGGTACACTGCCGGCTCATGTTCAGCCGGCTGTCAACCAGCACCCCCAGGTCCCTTTTCTGCCAGGCAGCTCACCAGGCACTCCTCCCCAAACCTGTAGCGTTGCATGGGGTTGTTGTGGCCAAAGTGCAGGACCCTGCACTTGGCCTTATTAAACCTCAAACAGTTGACCTCAGCCCATCGATCCAGCCTGTCCAGATCCCTCTGCAGAGCCCTCCTACCCTCCAGCAGATCAACACTCCCACCCAGCTTGGTGTCATCTGCAAACTTACTGAGGGAGCACTCGATCCCCTCATCTATATAACTGTTTAGCAGTTATATACAAGTGCCCTGGCACAAAACCACATATGTGAAGATCACACCTGAATATTTGGGCCAATGTATGTTAACCCTTAGGGTGGATTACATAGCCAATTTCTTAAAGGATTAATGAAATATTATCTTTAACTCAAATAAACATATTTACACATATCTTCTGTAGTTTGACTATTCATGAATTCATATTCATATTCTGCAAGCAAAGTATATTATGATTAAAACCAAGTGCTTCTATGATGCAAAGTGCTTAATAAATCATGTTGGGATATGAAAAGAACATGTACGCTTCTGTCATTTTTTATTTCTTCTTTAATTTGTATTACTTGTTTCTGATGCAGCAGACTAGCAGGAGGACTTAAGTCCTGTTATGGGCCTAAATCCAAACTCTACATTCTCAGACTTCAGGTAGTTACTGTTTTTATCCTTTTACACACCTATCTCCAGATTCATATAGTAACTGAAACATTGACAATGTAGATATTTTCCTCTGAGTTCCAAGACCAGTCCTTTTGAATGCTTGTAATCTAGGTCCCCCTTCTTTTTTTTTTTTTCTTTTCTTCTTCATTTAAAATCAAATAGTAATTGATTTAATTACTACTCAATTTGGATCAACTACTCTCCACTGCAGTCAACAGTAGTGCCGCTATGTTCTCTGGTGGGAGCAGAAGAACATTGAATTGGATTTCTGTGGCACAGTTTTGGTAGCTGGGGGGCTACAGGGTTGGCTTCTGTGAAAAGCTGCTAGAAACTGTGCCCTGTGAAGGTGCCCTGTGTCTGATAGAGCCAATGCCATCCAGCTCCAAGACAAATTTACCACTGGCCAAGGCCAAACCAACCAGGGACTGTGGTAGCACCTCTGGGATAACATTTACGAAAGGGGAAAAAAACCTGTGCAATTCAAGGTAAAGAGAGGAGTGAAAATATGTGAGAGAAACATCTCTGCAGACACAGAGGTCAATGAAGAAGGTGGGGGAGGTGGTGCTCTGGGCTCTGGAGCAGAGATTCCCCTGCAGCCCATGGCGAAGACCATGGTGGGGTAGGCTGTCCCCTGCAGCCCATGGAGGTCCACAGGAAAACAGATATCCACCTGCAACCTGTGGAGGACTCCACAGCAGAGCAGAGAGGTACACCTGAAGGAGTCTTTGATCCCATGAGAAGCCCATTCTGGAGCAGGCTCCTGATAGGACTTGTGGCCCCTGGAGAGAGGAGCCCATATTGGAACAGGTTTGCTGGCAGGACTTGTGACACTGGGGCAGTCTGCTCCTGAAAGACTGCACCTCGTGGAAGGGGCCCATGCTGGAGCAGTTTGTGAGGAACTGCAGTCTGTGGGAAGGACTCATGTTGGAGAAGTTCATGGAGAACTGTCTTTTGTGTGAGGGACCCCATGCTAGAGCACGGAGAGAGTGTGAGGAGTCTTGGAGTCTCCCCCCGGAAGAGGAAGGAGCACCAGAGACAATGTGTGATGAACTGACCACAACCCCCATTCCCCATCCCCCTGTACTGCTGGTGGGAAGGAGGTTAGAGAAATTTGGGAGTAAAGTCAAGCCTAGGAAGCAGGGAGTGGTGGGTGGAAGGTGTTTTTAAGAATTAGTTTTTATTTCTAATTTTTCTATTCTGATTTGATTTAAAATTAAATTAATTTCCCCAAGTTGAGTCTGTTTTGCCTGTGATAGTAATTGATGAATGATCTCTCCCTGTCCTCATCTCGACCCACGAGACTTTCATTATATTTTCTCTCCCCTGTCCAGCTTAGTAGGAGGAGTGGTAGAGCAGCTTTGGTCAACACCTGGCATCCAGCCAAGGTCAACCCACCACGTATCATCATCAGTCTCCAAAACTAAAGTTTTTGGCTAGAGTTTCAACCAATGACTGCAGCTGAAATTTCTGTGTGCAGTAATACATGGAGTAGTGTTGAAAGCATGGACAAACTGAACACAGAATCACAGAATCACAGACACAAAAGTCTCATTCAAGAAACTATATTAAATACTCATCTATGTGTTTTAAAGTTGAATTGTAAAAAATATTTTTAGATTTTTTTTTAATAATGAAATTATAAACAGGTTGGGACATTTGAGTTTATCTTTGTAATTGACTGAGGTACATCCACCATTTAATTGCACCTAGTTTGAAATATTTTATTTTTTCAATTTATTTCAGTATTCTTGTCAGTAGCCTTCAACAAGGATAGCAAAAAGATATCTTATTTCTGACCTCATAGCTCCATAATTTATGTTGAATTATAAAATTCCCTGAATTGTAAAAACAGAGGCATTTTGTTTTTAAAAAAAAAGGAAAATCAACTTAAACTTACTGATTTGTCATTAACAAAAAATATAGAAGTTAATATATTCTCGAGGATTTATAATATGAAGAATGAAATATTAAGGGAAGGAAATATTCTTAACTTCTTTTCTTTTTATTATTTGTGATCACATTGACATGAATCTAACAGGTTACTGGGAGTACCAACTGAAGACTTTTTCTAAAAAAAAATTACTGTACTTTCTGGTACTTTAAAAAAAAAATAGACAATCTTAGCCTTTTTTATACTCCTTTTAATAAAGCATTTATGAATAGGTGCAAGTCTTCTATTTTACATCTGTGTTACTCTATCCATGAAGTGATAATGTTAAGATGTATACAGGGGAAGAAATGTGGCACAAAACCACAGTATTGAAGGTCTGTTTATTCTCCCACTAAAATCAGTAGGAAAGATATTTGTTTAACAGGGATATATAAGACTTAATTTATGAACTTATAAAAATAATACTCTTAAATGAAACATTTTCTTGACAGTATAAGATTAATATTTTAATGTCCTCCTGAGAAGTTTAATTATGATTTTGAAGATTAAATAAGAATTAGTTCAAACTGCATTGTCATTACACTGCCCTTGAACTTCTCCAGTTGTGACTATGATGTTTGAATTATTTAGAAAAACATTTTCTCTCTTTTTATCAAGTAATCAGGAACTTCTCACTTTCCTCAAAATAGAAACACATTATGGATTTTATTGTTGGAAAAAATCTGGCAAAGAAAAGGGAAAGGGCTAAAATTATACTTGCAAACATTATGTTATTTTCTTCCCTGCTGTCCCATAAATACTTTGCAACAAATGACATCATAATACAAGTTTTGCCTATAAGCTTTATGCCTCCCTTTTCTTGTGGTCTTGGCAAACAAGAGAGCAGACTGAGATGTCAAGTGAAAGGTATTGCAGAAGCTTCCAGTCACAAAGTATTTTCTGTGCAGTTGTACACACTTTGTACTAATTGCCAGAACTGGTTAGGAATTTTCTGCAAGAATGATTTTGTCATATAGAATATTCTTTCAATGCAGTACAAATTCCATAGAAAATTTCAATTAAGACCACCTTTTTCAAATAAAATCAGTGATGGGAATAAGACAGTAATATTGACAAGGCAAACAGTCCGAAGAAGAGATTGAGTGACAGGTAAGTATATGAGAGAGAACAGAAAGGTTGAATGGCCCAGCTTTTCATTACTTAACCTGGATGCCGGTCTGCCTGAGCCTGAAAATTGCTTCGTTATGAAACTCTGAATGTCCAACTTTCAGAAGTTCATTGCTCAAAGCACAAATCAAAATTGCTAAGTACCTTCATAAAGCAAGACAACATTCCAAAGAAATCCCTAACTGGAATTTTTGAGAAATTTTTATTTTTAATATGGTGAGGAAAACACTTCCCCCCCTGCAGAAAGCTTGATCTATTTCATTGAAAAGAAATTCTCTTCTCCAGTTATCCTCTGCACAGATATGTCTATGTAGTCTGTCAAACATACACAGTGTTATGCAGCCGTCTGAGGCAACTGAAGGCAAGTTACCTCAGGCACCAAAAGCTGTACTGCTTATCTTACTCGGTGTGCCACCTAGACTACTGCAGATTGTTTTTCGAGATATCATTGCTTTAGAAGCCTACATTGTTTCATGGAGGAATAACTCTTTAGAGATAGACCATGTAAGTCTATACAACGTTGGTTTGTTAAGCTTATTCAATTTTGAAGTATTTAGGACAAACAAGTAATTCAGAAAGATACCTGAGATTTTTAAATACAAGGTTTAGAGGTCTTGATGTTGATAATTGCTACTAGCCCACATTTGGCTATTTATTGTTTATAATATGTTTGTGGCCTTATTGAATCCTCACAAAATCCAAGTAAAATCTCACACCCTAGCTTAAGGTATGAATAATTTTTGTGCATATAGCTGTATCTGTGTTACAAGGTAGGGTAAAGATACCAGAGCTAGCTGTAAACAAAGCTATCTTGTGTATTGGGAAAAATCTAGTTTGGCATTACACTGAAAAGTCTAGCAAATTAGTCAATATTGAGGTTTCTGTTGATGCAGGTAAATTGCTCTTGATACCTAAATTATCTTATATATGGCTAGTTTGTATGTATCTGTACATTTATGCCTCTGTAGAGCAGATATACTCACAGATCAACTGAAAATGGTACAAAGGATCTGAAGATGATGTTATTAAGAAGGAGTGTAAAATCAGGGCTTTATTTTTTCATTCCAAGCATTTGGATAAGCAACTTCTGCATGTTCCTAAGCTAACCCCCGCCTTTTTTTTTTTAATCTCCATTGAAGAAATTGTAATACTTCTCTTACCTTCTGTTACTTTTATGTATGCGATTGCTTTAATCACTAGTTTCTATTTCCTGGCTTGTCAGTATGATGCTAATGTAATTAAATATATTCATCTTTGCAAAATATATGTTGTAATATTAATGTGTGCAATTGTAAACCACACTGGGATATGTCTTACATCAGAAAAGCACAGGAGATTATGAAAAAGGTGCAAAAGAGAAGAAAAGGAAAAAATATAAACAACTGTTCACACCAGCATATTTCCTGGTTTTGTAATTTGAATAAAAACATACAGCCTGACACAAAGGCTTCACTGTGAAGTCAAAGAAATTCAGATCAGAAATCTATGACTTTTTTTTTTTTCAACTAGTAATTCAGAGAACTACTCATCCTTAGTTGTCTTAATGTAAATGTTCAATACATTTCTAAATTAATGCTTCATAACTGAAGTTGAAGTACTTTTCCATTGGTTTTCCTGCCTAGAAGCCTAAAGGGTAGATAAAATTTTAAATTATATCTTTGAAAATAATTTAATTAAATGGAAAACTGATTTGAAACTGATTACCAGACACGTAATTATAGATGTACATTTGCAGCAATGACTCAGTGGTGAATTCAAGAAGTGACGAATTCAAGAACTCATTAAAATCAGAGATTTGAAGCAAGACCTCAATCCATATAATTTTCCAATACATGCTTGAAAATAAGAAATATATAGAGACTAAAATTTTCCACATTTTAAAATTGTTATAAAGTTTTCAGTCAGATTTAGTTACAAATTTGTTCCTCCTCAAAGTGGGGATTATAAACCTCTGTACATATATGTGTGTTCACAATGTAGCACCTCTGAAGCACAGAAGTGAAACTAGCATAGATGCCTACTATGGCAGCAGCAGAATACAAATATTGAGTTCCTCTCTCTCTCTGAAGTCTTTAAATTTCATAGAATGATAGAATCATAGAATAGTTTGGGTTGGAAGGGACCTTCAAAGGTCATCAAGTCCAACCCCCCTGCAATAAGCCACCTTACTCAGATCACCATCCAACCTGACCTTGAATGTTAACAGGGATGGGACATCTACTACCTCTCTGGGCAACCCGTTCCAGTGTTTCACCACCCTCACAGTAGGGAATTTCTTCCTTGTATCTAGTCAAAATCTACCCTCTTTTAGTTTAAAACCATTGCCTCTTGTCCTATCACAACAGGTCCTGCTAAAAAGTCTGTCTTTCTTATAAGCTCCCTTGAAGTATTGAAAGGCTGCAAAAACGTCTCCTAAGTAGCTCATTTCCTCAGTACCTTATGAGCTTTAAAGGCTGAGGATTAAAGGTTCACTATAACTACATAAGCACGAAGGCAGGCTTCTTAACAGCTACCACATCAAAACAAAATCAGAAATATCCTCAAATATTATCTTCTCTTGTCAGGGAATCTGCATTGCCTTCCAGAGCCATTCTCTCAGCTGCCTACAGAAAGATTCTAGCACAATTATTCTTATATATATCTCCAACTTGTAGAGACAAAGTTGGTCTTTGGAGCCCCTGTAACTCAAAAATATTTCCAAGACAGGACAAGCCATTATGTGGAAAGACCATGTGTTACAAACCTGCTCTTTTTTTTTGATGATGCCTTGATATCAAGGATGTGCTTATTTTCTATGAACCACATATTGATAAAGATATAACCAAAATTGCTGGAACCAGGCATCTCACAGAAGTAAACTGTTAAACAGTACAAATGTATTCACATTCTTATTCTCCAATGTCATCTTTTGTATCAACATATTAGTATACTATAAACAAGACATGAAAAAAAAAAAGATGTATAACTTTAAAAAAAATCTGTAAATATAAAAGAAATAATGTTGTGGGAACTGATTTTGTCTTCTTTGGGAATTTGTTTGCTGAAAGGGGAAGAAAACATAGTAGAAAAGAAAAAAGCCTCTGCTTGATTGTACAGAGCATCTGTATTCATTTTAAAAGACAGCTTTTAAACTTGTTTTGAGATTTCACTTGTCTTTCTAGCTATAAACCAATTACAGACCTGAGTTCCTGCATGTTACCATAGAAGAATAAATTATACTAAGGACTTTCACACAGAGTAGTACAGAAAAAAGCTGGAGAAGTGGACAAAACATAAAATGGGCAGAATATTTCCTTGAAAGCTATGCTTTCTCCATTTATCTATTTCATGGGAGATCTTCAGTGTTTATTCTTGCAGTGTTACCTATCACCAATATTTATTACTATACAATCAAAATAAATTTTTATTAGTAATTGCTTGATTAAACGTATAATAGGCAGGCAAGCCACTGTGAAAATGAATATTCTTCTCTAAGGCCCAAAACATCTTAAAAACAAAATAAAATGCTCCACAATGGCCTCAGAAAACACATTTAAGATCACAGATGGAGTTTAATTCCAAATCTATATATGTTTGAAATGTACATGAAAGCACATTTTATTTCTTTGTTGCTTATGGATTGTGCATATACAATGATGGCTAGAGTAGAGATGTGTTTATATTGGGGGAAAAGATACCGTGTTTTCCAAGAAAACAGGCTTATTTTAGTGTTTTATATTTTCATGTGTTATTGTCTCAAAAGCAATCAGTTAATATAGATGTTTTCAGGGGTTTTTTGGAATTGTTTAATTTCTAAATTATGCAAAGACGTGAAGAAACAGAAGGTTTCAATTTCAGTTTGGATCCTAGGCCAAAAATCTCCAGCTCTGAATCCAACCTCAACTAATTTATTCAGGGTTTGGAGAAAGAAGAGAAAGGTTTGGATACGATAATTCAATCATCCTGTTGTAAGAGGTATATATGATATGTGAGGAAGGCAGACAAGACAAGCAGTTTGATGCAAACCTACAAACAGGCAAAAAAAGTCAAACCCTAAACATTAACATTAAAATATACAATTGCTATGAAATTTCTGTCATATCTTTTATACACGTCAGTATATGTACTCATATAATATATGTATTTCATATTAGAAACACTGGTGGAGCCAGTATTGACCTGTAATTTCAATGCCTAGTTTCAAGGAAAAAACCTGCCCTTCTTAGAGAGCTCAGGTTTGCCTCTTTCACCACTTTTCTGCTCAAGGTTCTAAACTTCCAAGGAGAAATGTATTGCCCATCCCATTAAAAAGCAGAATATCATTTATATAAGCTTCCCTTAAAACTAACAACCCCACACTAAAATCAGTCTTATGACTTCATGACTGAGATTCTGCTCAATTAATGTTGAGTATTTGATGTCTGTAATGACATAGTTGACTAAATTCCTTGGCTTAGATGTCCTAAAAAGCAACTGGATAGTCATGTAGTGTTAGATAAGAACTTCTATCCAGCCTGGCCTCCATGTGCTTTGGATTCTGAGTAATATATTTGATAGTAATAGATACTGCAAAGGAGCGAACTGCATTAAACAGAGATGTGTCCTTGATCAGTGGAACCCTGAGGAGTGAATTAATTTCCATTGACTATATTGGCTAAATTTTCATTGACTGTGATGGGAGCTTAAACTTTTAGCTCACATGCACATATCTATATTGTAGAAACCAACATTAAGGAAAGATGGACCCCACACTACAAATGGGTTGGAGTTAATATAAGTATGAAGTTAAACATGAAGTCTCAGGTACCTAAAAAATCTTTCCTAATCATCTCATTCAGATGCCTGAAGATATCATGACTCACCTCCAGCTGGCAGTCTAATCATGGATCTATCCTAGCTGCTCTGTACTACCTGCCAGCCACACACAGATGTCTTGGATACCTTAAAGCATCTCAAACGGTATGCTTAATCAACTAAACTGAGTTTGAAGAATCAGAAATAATTTTGGCAAAAGTGGTGGTTTTGATAGTACATTAATTAGGAAGTTATATCTTTTTGTTTGAAACAGATTGAGAACATAGGAAAGTTTGGAATGTGCCTATTAAGGCAGTGATCCAACATATTCCTGTGAAAAGGGAGAAAAAAATAGCTTAGTAATATCATGAGATAGTACACTACCTATGGATGAAGCAAGCATGAAATTTTTTATGGACTAGGTGAAAAAGCTGGATCTTTTCCTCCTCATTAGGGAAGGAGATGTTCATTCGGAACATCTATTCTTTCTAACTATCTTTAAGCACAGGAGCAGAAATATTTTTATCTAATAAATTATCAGATAATGCTGGTCCTAAGATAATATGTGCAATGAAACAAGCTAGCTGAGTTATTGGTTCACACATTGTCTAAAAACCAGTAATTAATTATAATTTTAATGATGTGTTAATTTATAATTTGTAACTCTGATCATTATTGCAAATTATTTTTTTAAAGAAAACCTTTTTATCAATAAATTGTAATTAATAAAACCAAGTGAAAGGTAGTATCATTATTCTTTTGAGTACAAGAAATCCATCACAGGAATGCAAACTCAACTCTGTATAGTCTGATACTCCAACATCTTACAAAATTTGCAGGAGTTGAAGGCAAAACCATGGTTTTTTTTAGAGATATTCAAAATTTGGTTGGATGACACTCCAGACAACTCGATCTACAGTAGCCCTGTTTGGAGCAAGAGTCTGAATGAGGTCACCTCCAGACACATGGTTCTATGCTGATTAATCAGAACTGGGTGACAAGTTGATATATTGTAGAGCTATATATCTTGGTAAGCATTATCCTGTGCCTCTTTTAGAAGGATGAAGTTTGAAATGAGAGATCTTGGCTTGGAGATGGGTCCTGTTCTCTCATTACATCCTCACAGAATAAACAACATGCAGTTGATACTAGTCTTTTAGCTATTTGTCTTTCCAAGTTTACAACACGTGTGGTAATCTCCAGCTTATATTGAGTTAGGGATATTCAGAGCTAAAATGGGAGTTTCTGCACTAGCTCTTGAATGAGAGCTGTTGCAAGTTCAGATTTATCTGTTGTCCTGTGATGACAGCAGTACACAATCAATGTTCAATTAGGTAAATCAAGTGATTAACATTAATAAAGAGTTACCACAGACAGAAGCGAGGATATCCTCTAATAGCATACGTATCTAAATACTGATGTTGATCACTATGAGGTTTGATTATCATTTGCTGTAATCAGTTCCACCTCATAACTGCAGTGCACACTGCCTATCTGAGAGCACCGAATTACTGTCCACACATATTCATTAGAATATCTGAACCTTGTCAATATATCCATACTCTTTTGCACTTAGTTCAGTAGACTTCCCACGCCTGCAAACCAAAACAGTAGTCTTGTACATGACGGGTTAAAAGAGCAGAGGCATTTCAACATTCATGTCTTAAAAAAAAGATGGTAAGATCCTCAGGATATTAATACAGAATATATGAAAAGTTAATTTCCAAAAGTGCACGGCAATAAAAACAAGGTCTGTCCAAACTCTCTTTATTAATAATTTAAAAAGTATGTATATGTGAAGTGCTTTTTAAGTAATGAGTGTTAGTCATAAATATTTAACAGTTGTGCTTATGAAATATGCCCTAAATTATGTCCAAATGTTAACAAGAATCCCTTATACTTGACAGAACAATGGAGTCCATAAATATTTCAGAAGTGTGTGTTTGGCAGGTGGAAGCTGAGAAGACACGTCCTGCTCTTTGTTTTAATCTGACACTGCAACCTTCAGGTCTGTGCTTTTTGAGCTTAATAGGAACAAAGGAATTTCTATCCAAAGCCAATATCTGAGACGATAGAAGATTCCCTTTGGAGTTTCTTATCAGGCAAGTACAAGTTGCCTCATCAAAATCATGGGGAAGAAATTCAAAGCACATAAGCAGTGGCTTAATCCATCCTCATGCTGAGTGTCTTCTGCATGTTGCTTATCTTTATCAGGAATAGGAAGTTCATAGGTAGTTCACAGGTTGTTGACTTCCTATTCCCTTCAAAAGGGAATAAATTCATTGTCCTCAGGAGGTGCTCAGCATCTATTGCAACAATGTCTTGAAGATTTACTTGCCAAGAGAAAATAAAAATAAGCATTCTAATACACTAGGAGATAACCGATAACATTAATTGTAATTACAACAAGTAGTGATGGAGAAAAAATAGTTGGAGGAAAAAATAAAGAATCACTTACAGACAAATGCTATACGTAATCCTTAATGTTGCAATTAAAAAACCTGAGTGCCTTATAATTGTAACATATGTTTTGTCCCTTTGTACATTATTTTAACTAAAGGCTAGATAAATAGAAGAAAGGCATATGATCTTTTTGGAGTGGAGAATAACAGAAAGAAGCAAAGAGTCCAGGTGAAGGTCCCTGTTATGTCTTTGAGTAAGATCTTTTCTTCCACTTCCTCTTGAAACTTTTTGGTCTGAAAAACAGAGCAACTTCTCCTGGAACATCTCTCTGGGAACTGTGAGACTTATGTGTCCACCCACTGCAGTGTCATTGAGGTGACAGTATAAACTGACAAGGTTTTCAGTAGTCCCAGACAAGTAATTTACATGGAGAGATAAATAAAAAAGTTGAAAGTAAGAGTGCAGTATTTATCTTAGGAAAGACATTCAGAGTTTTCACGGGTTTTTGAATGGTTCGGTTCAGGGAGAAAATCTCAGCTTTACTGTAGTCAATGATCCCTCCTGTCACTATGACAATAAAGCCAGAATTTCACCCAAGGAGTACAGAACAGCTAGAATATTCAGTGTATTCTGCCAAAAGGTTATTTTCAAAGACTTATCTTCTTTTTCTTTCTCTCTCTGTAATGGTTCTCACAGAGCCTACAGCAGATATTTGGGTGTAAAAGCTCTCTAAAAGATGCTCCTTTCCCCTATGAAAATATCACTCTTAATTGCTTTATGAAAGGCCTGTAGGGCTTCACCTCTATTCACCTGGGCCTCCCACTAGAGAAAATAGTTCTTTGATCTTTACAGTTCCCTCACTGCATTATAATGAGTTTGTAAAAGCATTTCTTCTTCCCTCAGTCCCCCACCCCCCTCCCCCACTGGCTTTCATCTGAACTGCAAGTTGCATTAGTTTTTCCTTTCTAACCTCCTCTTCAGCAGTACTGTACACGTCTTAGCCAAATGGAACTCCTGCAGCTCATGCATAACAGTAATGCTGAGGGTACTCCCAAGTCCAGACTCCCAAGTACTTCTTGCTGTCATCACAGTGGGTCCAGCCAGTATCCTTTAATGAAAAGCAAGACTGAAAGAAGTCAGGTTCATGGCCTCGTTTAAAACTGAAGAAATAGCAACAGAAGCAAAGCAGTGCAGAGTGGGCATACTTAGATTAATGTGGAAATATTTTAATGAGGTATCAACACACACTTAACTTTTATTAGATCTTTTTTTTTGTATGATCAAAGTTAAGGATGTGCAATATGTACTGAACCTGGACAATTGCTTATACTTTGAAAACAAATAAGGTTCTATGTGGTTTAACTACATTATATTTGTAAAAGAGATTAATGTCTTATAAATTGGAAATCTTGAAGGCATGTTGACTACAGAAAAATTTTACTGTCTTTCACATCATTACCTGCTCTCCAAAAGTAGATATAGGTCATTAAAAACTAGCCAGGAGGCTGTATTTTTTGGTAATTACGTTTAAGCTGATAAAAGTCATACGAGTGAATACAATATTAAGAAAGCAGATGGCAGAGATGGTGATGTATGAGCCTGCGACAAGTGCAGATATCACTTGTGTAGTTTCATCATGGTATTTGGTAGTATTCACTGACTTTTTCCAAGGAAAGTTTTGCATAATCTGCTGACACATCAGTGCATTACTTCAGAATGGTGGCATAACCTTGCTGAAAGCTGTTTTAAGCAATAACTTCACAGGTTGAAAACTAAGTTTATCACCATACCTGACAAAGTGAGAGCAGTACATCACAAATGCAAATATCACAAGGCAAGAAGTCTGAATTGATCCAAACATTAGGGTGTGATCTCCATCATAGTACCTATGGGGCTTTTTAGTAACTTACTCAGGCTACCTCTCAGTGCCAAAGCATAGTATATGGAAAAGGTTCAGGAATGCAAGGGAAAATAACCTCTTTAAGACTGCACATCTGAGCCGTTCCAAAAGACTTCTGCAGTTAAGAGCTCATGACCCTGTGGGAAGGACCTGGTGAGTTCACTAGTCTTTTCCTAATACAATTCTATTCAGACCTCCATCTCCTTTGCAAAGATACACAGTGATCCTATGAGATACCATATCCATCTATCCTAAGACTTCTCAAGGTAGGATGTTTTGACAGTAAAATTGTTCCCTTTGTTTCCCCAAAAGTTACCTTTGACACCTAGGAACCCAGAAGTAATATTTACCCAACAGTGACTGAAACCATTAGTCAGAATTATCTGATAATTGCAAAGTTCATCACAAATATATGTGTCATAATCTTCTTCTAAGAAGTAAAACTTAAAGTATGTTAAAGTATTTTGAACTACCAGTTATAGGAATAACACTTTGGTATATAAGAAATCTGTGCCTGTGTGGTACTGCTGAGTAGTATTAATTATAGATTTTCTAGAAGTAGTATAATGTCTTATATTTTATATGTTTTAGAAACTCATCTATATATTTATATAGATATTTATATATATTTATAAATGCATGTGTATTTTAAAAGGTATATGCAATATATTTAATTGATAAAATAATATTATATTTGAATATTTATACTCATTTAAATGAGCTGAAAATGTATTTTGTTTACACAGAGAGGTGCTCATTTAAACAGTTTTCATTGAAAACTTGAACTTGAGATTTTGATATTTCATAGGAAATCTACAAAACTTGCAGAATAGGATTGCTATAACATTTCACTGTAATTTTTTATTAAAAATAATAAGAGATTAGTAAAAGTAAGTTTTTTAGTACATTTTAACAATATCAAGATTTCTAGAGAATCCCAAATAATTACTTTTTTTTCTGAAACAATAGACTATCAGAAGGTTTTAAAATTTATTTATATTATTCAGATGATCTGATTATGAATTTTAACTTGAGGTTATTCTGGAAGAAAAAGAAGAAGTTCTTACTGCAAGAATGATCTGCAGATTATGTCAATACTTTAAGATAACTTAAATGAAGCCCAATTTACATTTATACTTATGACTTAGGAGCAGAAAATGTGTGACCTAGATCTTGTAGTGGTTACAATCCCTCTGTTACGGTTTTATTTTAGGTAGAGATAAAAGAAGGAATAGACTCCATGTAACCTATCTTAAAATGGACAGGATTAGAGTACATTAAAAAAAAATTAATTGTATTAATTTATGTGAGGGCTACATTCATTTCACTGCACTACTTTAACACTGTCCGTGAATCTTTTCTAAGTGTACTTTCCTCCATTAAGACTTGTGCTTCAGCTGATCTGGATTTTCCTTCTTGCTTTTCTCCCTTTTTTCCCATGAGAAATGTTGATACTCTGTGTTTCACCAGTCAATGGTAACAGTTGTAGATATACACCACTGTAGCCTTTGATATGGTTTGCTTAAACAGCAGAGCAAATAATTGAAACTAGTTTCCTTGAAATCAGCTGAGATTTTAGCAGGCCTGAAAAAAGAACAGATTTGCAGCTGAATGCTTTCCAAGTGATCTGTTTAGTTCTGCATGTGCTTCAACTCAATTTCATGGTAATTTCATAAGGAGGTTGTATTTTAATTCAGTGTGCTGCAGAGCTGAAGCTTTTACCCTCTTATTTAAGTAATACAGTTGGAACATTTTTTTTATGCCACTTCAGTTAGTAATATGAATTATTGTTGCAGCACATTTTCAATTTCTCTGTATTTTAAATATCTCCCAATAGCTTCCCAATTAGTTTCCTTCCCAATACATAGCAGTTAGCAATGTATATAAAGTTTTCCATTTAATTCAAGTGTTTTTCCCCTTGTCTTTTTTTTTTTTTCGTTCCCCAAATCTAATTTGTGAAATGTATCCACTTAGCTAATGACAGACAACTAATATAGGGTAGATGTAAATTGGCCAGTGGGGTTAACATCAAAACTTGGGAGAAAATATTTTTGTATAAATGAGTTTTTAGTAAATGAAAGATGCTTCTTTGAAATTCAGATTATAATGGCAAGTTCCATAGATAAATTACAGAAGTGTCTCAAATTGGTTTACTTTCTTTCTGTATCACTCTGTTGTTCATGTTTTACAAGGAAGATTATTTGTTTGTCTCAGGAAGCATAAACAACAAAACTGATATTACAAATTAATGAAGGAAAAAAGGTACTGTACAAAACTGCCTAAATGCATAATGTTATTCACATCCATTTTTAGAGTGAAAAGAAGAAAGATCAGGTTTAAAAGACAAAAGAGAGGCATATATATTCAACAGTATTTTTAGACCTCTCGGCCATGAAGAACTATCGCATGTACTTATAATATTGTCCACAGGACGTACATATAGGTTTACTGTTAGAAAGCATTTACCATATCCGTAGAGAAAAAAAAATGAACCATTGATTTGTAAAGACTGTATATTCAGTATACTAATGGTCTTTGACTATTAAGGGTCTTCTTGAAAGGGAAGGATGATAAATTGTAAAAGGGTAAAGCGTCTTTCCTTTCCCAGTGTGTCTGTGTAGATGTGATTCAGGCATGAAGCTTTGGCTGAAAGTCAAGCTAGATATTGTGGAATTAATATAATTCTCTCAACTGCTGTACTTTTTGTTTACACCTTCACTGTATATCAAGATGGATCCTCAGTAATACTCAGCTGTTAGCCAGCCAGCTTTGCCAAAAGTCAGGATGGGGTTATTTGTTTGCTTTTCTTCTGTTTGTATTGTACACATATTGTCCTGGTTTCAGCTGGGATAGAGTTCATTTTCTTCATAGATGCTAGTTTAAGGCTATGTTTTGGATTTGGGATGAGAAAATGTTGGTAACATACAGATGTTTTGGGTTGTTGCTAATCAGTCAAGGACTGTCTGGCTTTTCATGCTGGCCTGCCAGGGAGAAGTCTGGGGGTGCGTGGCAAGCTGGGAGGGGACACAGCTGGGACAGCTGACCCAGGCAGGCCAAAGGGATATTCCATACCATATGATGTCATGCTCTGCATATAAAGCTGGGACGAAGAAAAAGGAAGGTGTGAGGGGACTTTCGGAGTTATGGCATCTGCCTTCCCAAGTAACTGTTAACACATGATGGAACCCTGCTTCCCTGGAGATGGCTGAACACCTGCCTGCCCAAGGGGAGTGGTGAATGAATTCCCTGTGTTGCTCTTCTTGCGCGTGCAGCTTTTGCTTTACCTATTAAACTGTCTTTATCTCAAACTATGAGTTTTTTCACTTTTACCCTTCTGATTCTCTCCCCCAGAGTCAGGGAGAAAGCAAGTGGCTGCATGGTGCTTATTTTCTGGCTGGGGTTAAACCACGACATACATATAGAGAAAATTAGACTGAACAATTTTATACATATGCATATAAAGATTTGCTTAATTTTTCTCTCTTTAAGGTGGCTGATATGTTTCCTCATCAACCATTCATCTCCCTATCACCATAGCCTTTCCACAGTTGTTAGATAGATAACTGACCCTTATTGTTGCTAAATATTAAGTAAATTTAGAACCCATTTCCATGCAGAACGGATTCATGTACTCTGGCTAAAGAAAGTTGTTGGCATAATTCTTTCCTGGAAACATATCATACCAGTTCTTTTTGTATTCCTGCCCTTTGAGTCTAAATAATTAGCTTATATTTGATCTTCAGTACAAATTACTCTATCATTTGGACCTCAGACACCTATGCTGTTACTATGTTTCTTATTCATCTTAGCAATGAAGATAGTTTAGAAATATATTTTTTTCTGTTGGGCAGGCAGATTTTAATATTGTTGTGCTAAGTTCAAGGGATTCTACATGATAAATACTCCAAGCTGGCTTGATAAATTTTTTACCACAAACTTGTATTTGTAGAATGTAAGACTCATTTGAACATAGGTGATGATTTCTCATGGAAGTATATTTGCTGTATTGGTTTAAATCAACATATATAATACAGAAATGAAAAACGTTTTAAAAAACATTATTAATGCTGAACAATGAAAGTTACAAAAGTCTAGAATTAAAATACTTATTTAATAGAATTAAAATACGTTCTTTTGGATTAATATGCACACAAACTCATATATAAAGTACATATATGTGCATACATATATGCATATATAAGTGCACTTGTATATACATGTATATATATGCATATATAAAAATCATGTCATATATGATATTTGATTTATTCTTTAATTAACCAGTTAATAACATAAGAATCACTTTATCAGGAAGGTGAATAGAGAGTTCAAGAAATTTTTAAGTGTTGCATGAAGTTGTATGAAGACTGGAGAGGATGCGAAGGGAATGGAATAGTTAGTAAAGATTTCTGGTTTCCTTTTTTAATCTCCTCTGAGTAGATAGAAATGTTATTTCTTCTTCAGAGGTCAAACATGAATAGATTTTCAAATGACTTTTTGAACGGAAAATCCTTACAGTACTGTGAACCCAGGCAAATTTCATACCTCTGTCTAAAAGAAGTAATAGAAACTTTATTCTTTAAAGAAAAGTTATTGAAATGGACAGTTATGCCTTAGAAGGACTGTTTCAGTTTTATCAGTTTCTCTTATTTGGGAGTCTTTCTGGCTAAATGAAAACACAAACCTGCTTACAACCTAGTTCTTCTAGTGTATAAAGAGACTGCTAAAGCAGAATAGGAATTTGATCTGGTTGTCTCACAGTCCAGTAGGATACCTGGCCCTGATTCTTCTCTACGATGAGTGAAAAATATTTTTTTTTTTTACCATAAACTGTATACTAGGAAAATTTTGTCAGAATTTATGTTCTTCACTGAAAAAAAAGCTGCTGAAATTACAAACTATTTTCTATCTAGCTCAAATGTCAAGTGGTGTAGTTAATGAGACATTTCATTTGTCTGCAGAGCTCTCCTATCAGATGTGAAGAAATTATTCCTTTTCTGAAAAAAATTGTGATAAAAAGTGGAAATTATTAGCCGCTCTTTTCTCTATAAAAGAAGATGAGAAAATATAAAGCTGCCCAGCTAGACTTTTTGGGGAGAATGTGTTGCAACTACTAAAAGGGAAAACCCTTAGTTTTACTGCATGTCTGCAAGTCTGAGGGTGCATTTTTTTTCTAGAATGGCTATGTAACTGGTTATGAATGGCTAGAATTTTCTAGAATGGCTATGAGTGTAACTCAGACCTGGATCAATTCTGCAGATGCCTGTATCAAGTTCCAAATAGCTAGTAAAAACCCGTTCCTATCTATGCTAGTTTTGGCTGGGGTAGAGTTCATTTCTTTCATAGTACCTAGTATGGGGCTATGTTTTGGATTTGTGCTGAAAACAGCGTTGATTATACAGAGATGTGTTTGTTATTGTTGATCAGTGCTTACAGAGTGAAGGCCTTTTCTGCTTCTCATACTACCCCACCAGTGAGTAGGCTGGGTGTGCAGAAGAAGTTGGGAGGGGACACAGCTGGGACAGCTGACCCCAACTGATCAAAAGGGTATTCCATACCATATGATGTCTTGCTCAGTATATAAAGCTGGGGGAAGAAGAAGGAAGGGGGGGACATTTGGAGTTACGGCATTTGTCTTCCCAAGTAACTCTTATGCATGATGGAAACTTGCTTTCCTGGAGATGGCTGAACGCCTGCCTGCCCATGGGGAGTAGTGAATGAATTCCTTGTTTTGCTTTGCTTGCATGCACAGATTTTGCTTTACCTATTAAACTGTCTTTACCTCAAACCATGAGTTTCCTCACTTTTATTCTCCTGATTCTGTCCCCTATCCCACTGTAGGGGAGTGAGCGAGCAACTGTGTGGTGCTCAGTTGCCAGCTGGGGTTAAACCACAACACTCTCCTTTACTGTTTAATCATATCCCTTAGAACAGATCAGTTCAGTCTAAAGGCACAAATTAAGACAAATCTATAACATTTGCCCAGGTGTCACTCAGATGGTTACTGAAAAGAAAAGTCAGATTTGTGGCAGAAGACCATCCTGAGATGTTTGTCAAAATGCATAAAGGCTTTTTTTGAAACACATTTGTGTTAGCACATATCTAGAAAAGCTTAAGATGGACTTAATATTTCATATGAATCTGAAATGAAATGTGTTACAAAGATTAGTTTAACAAAATGGCCTGTCTTACATGGTCCCTGTTACATCATGAACATTGTCTACCTTCCAGGATTTAAACCTTGCTTCATAGTACAATGGGATTGCAAGTTTCCATTAAATATTATGGAAAAGCTATGGAGAAAATAAATGACCAGGAAGTTTAGTTGAAGATATATAAAAGTGTATCTGAAACAAAAAATATGGCAACCTATTAGCTGATGATGATATACAGTTTGCCAATAGTACGGAGGCAAGACATAGCAATAGGCTATATTGCCCATTCCCCACCCTTCTTTCCTATAGAGGGAATTGTTCTCCAGGGCATGAACTGAAAGCATGTACAAAAGAAATGAGGTTAGTTTTATTAATTTACTTTCTTCACAACTGAATAGCTATAGCTTTATTCTCTTATGCCCCTTGGCACTACTTTGTTCCATTCTTTAATAACAGTAAATGTGAAAAATCAGGATTTGTTCTATTCAGCTTCATTTCACTTTGAGTGCTGTAGGGAGATGAAATTTGAAATTGTTCACTGTAATGTATATGTGGTGGATTCACTTTACTGATGATGCAGTATTATTGCATATGTCTCACTTCAGGTTGTATAGTTTTATTAGAACATTAAGTCTTGAACTCTTGACTCTTTTTTAGGGACACCAAGCAATTTCAAAGGAAGATGTGTAAGCAAAATCCCTCTTTGGATAGTTTTGTTCTCAGTGCAAATAAACTTGTCAGAAGAGAGAAGAGAAGAGAAGAGAAGAGAAGAGAAGAGAAGAGAAGAGAAGAGACAAATGATGAGGGAAAAAAAAATTAAATATTGACCCTTTCTCATAACTGACCTATTTCATATCTGCTGACAGAGGGTTTGAACTTTGCCACTGATACAAGTTAATGAATGTTTTGTGTCCTCAGAATTTGCAAAAACCATAAATTCACATGTGAAATACTTAGTTTTTAAAATATTCATAGGCAAATATCAACAACTAAGTGAACAAAACTAAATGAACCTCTAATAAAGACAGGTATCTGGGATTAAATTCAACTGCTTTTACTTTCATTTGAAGAACTAGGAAATTCTTTCAGGGATGAAGGAATGACTTTTAAACAAAACCAAAATTATTTCCTTTGATTTGGATCATTTTAACTGCTTTTTAGGAATATAATGAAAGGAACTTGGAAAAGAAAATATAGTTTCCCAAAGTAAAGGGTTAGGTACTCAAAAATCAGCAAAGACCCTGTGAAGATCAGTGATTAGAAGGATATTCACTACAGCTGTGAGAGATCTGATTCTCATTCCTCTTCTTACCTGATTTGCAATATGGCCTTAAAAGTGGTTTTTCTACCTCATAAATGAATAACCTGATCACAGATTAACAAATATCCAAGAGTGTTTGGTCTCTTGATCATGCTTCATGTTCCATTAAGTGGCTGAATATCCTTTGGGATAGGTACCAGGAGTGTTCTTGTTTCAGGTAAATGACTTAATAAAGAGGATGTTCCAGAATAGTTTTGCAACATTAATGAATAATTTCATACCACCTCCCACACCTAAAAAAACAGAAAAGCTGCAAAATAAATTAAAAAATATGATGTTGATATTATTTAACCATGTACTTTACATTTACCTTACAATATATGGGGTTTTTTTAAATATTTTGAACACAAAAATAAGAAAACCATTGGTTAAAGTTCATATTTTCATAGTGTTCATAGGTTAGGGGCTGGGGGTGTCTCAGCTTATGGGATAGGGACCAAAGGAGCCTGCCAGAATGTGCATCCCTTTAAGGATGATGGAGATTGCAAAGTGGAGGTGGAGGAGGAAGAGAAGGACTGTTGTGTTGCTTCACTGCTCCATATCTGGAGCATATCTGAATTATGGGCTCAAGCTTGAATTAGGGCCCAAAAAGTTCTTCATGTTCAAAGCACTTTGCCTGAAGTGCACACCCCAGCAAGCTCCTGCTATCCACTGCCCACAGCAGGAGAGGGCTGGTGTCCTGGGGACTTTGGACAAGCCCTTGTGAGGCCATGTCTGTGACAGTCTCCTGGGTTTGCACTGCAGCTCCAGGGTTGGCCTTGGGTTGTTTGCTTTGGTGTTGCTTTTCTTGCCACCATACCTTTGCTGTTTTGATGCTGGATCCATTGCTCCCCCACCTTTGCCAACCCAACACAGATCCCTTTGGTGATGAAATCTGTATTTGAGAGATTTTTTTTTAACTCTTGTTCTTGGGAACAGCAGAGTAGAGATGAGTGAACAGGTTTCCTCGTTCAGTGGTTGAGCTAAAAATATTCAGGGAAAAATTCATTTGGGATTGAGCTGAGATCTAAAATATTTCCTGTATTTTGGGCTTTTCAGACAAAATAGAGAAAAACAGTTCATTTCACATCAGCTCCTGGCTCACCAAAGAAAGTGTTTTGTTCCGTTTGGAGGGTGATGTTGTCCTTTTTTCTCCCTCTTTCTATTAAATGGATACATCTTTTTTTAATTGAGAGAGATCAGCAGTGTGCCCAGGTAGCCAAGAAGACCAACAGCATCCTGGCTTGTATCAGAAAGAGCGTGACCAGCGGGAGTAGGGAAATGATTGTGCCCCTGTATTCGGCACTGGTGAGGCCGCACCTCAAATCCTGTGTTCAGTTTTGGGCGCCTCACTACAAGAAGGATGTTGAGGTGCTGGAGTGTGTCCAGAGAAGGGCAACGAAGCTGGTGAGGGGTCTGGAGCACAAGTCTTATGAGGAGTGGCTGAGGGTACTGGGGATCATCAGCCTGCCAAAGCGGAGGCTGAGGGGCCACCTCATCGCTCTCTACAACTACCTGAAAGGAGGTTATAGTGAGGTGGGGGGTGGTCTTTTCTCCCAAGTAACTAGTGATAGGATGAGAGGAAATGTCCTCAAGTTGTGCCAGAGGAGATTTAGACTGGAAAAATCTCTACTGAGGGAGTGGTCAAACAGTGGAACAGGCTGCCTAGGGAAGTGGTGGAGTCACGATCACTGGAAGTATTAAAAAAACATGTGGACGTGGCACTGTTGGTTGGGCTGATGGTTGAACTTGATGATCTTAAAGGTCTTTTCCAACCTTAATGATTCTGTGATTCTGTGATATCACCCAGCTTTACAGACACTGCAGTTTTAATACACTGCAGCAACATTTAAGTAGGGATCCAAGTTTCCCATTACATTTAATAAGAGAAAAGACTTCTATGTTAAATTTAATTTCAGACTAAAGCCTATGCTTGCATTTGGTAGATGACTAACATTCTGGAAGTGACTCTTTCTATTAATGACAATGGTAAGTTTAGATAACTAGGCATGCTCAGATGTGCATGTCTAATTCCAACAGGAGATGAGTCTTACATTTTTTATATTCTTCTAAGCTGGTCATGCAGACCTTCAGTAGAGAGGGTGGGAATAACATTGAGTATTGTCTAAGACCGAATAACAGTCCTTTTGCCATTTAGCTCATTTATCCAACTCGCTGCCCCTGTCGAAGTCATCTGCCTAAGAGGAGTAAGACTTCCAGGCTCCCATTTATAGAAAAAATCTTTCTCATGTATTGAAGGGTACAAAAGAAATTTTATATGTTTGATCATCCTCATCATTCATCCCAGTTATCTGAACCCACACGGGCTAATTGCACTTCCAGAGAAACTATCTGTCCCTGTCCCCATCTGACTATGCCATTCCAGCTGATCACCACAGAACGTCTCCCTGGTATTATGCAAGGGGACCAAGGACAATCAGCTATTATCCTGTATGATTAGGTTTTTTTGATCAGTTTTTAAGTTGGTTTGGCAAGGAAAGTTACTAATTGAAAAGATCAATAAATGGTGAAGTTCTAAAGGTAATTTGAGGAGGTGGAGAAAAGTATGTCAGGGAATTAATATGGAAAGAGACTACAGGAGAAGACTGTAATTTTGAAAAAGACAAGGTCAAGAGCAAAATGCAGGCTAATGGGATCTTTGGGATTTTTTTTTTTTTTTTTTTAGAAGACCATGTTTGCAGGTAGAGATTCAGATCTGAAAGTTTTATCAGTATGGTAAAAAGTTTTATGCTTGGTGTCTGCCACCATTATGTTGAAGTGCCAAAACAAATTGGGTATATTTAAGAGACTTCGGTTGCTGGTGATGAAAAAAAAGGTGACTAGCAGGTCTCCCCAGAACCTTCTCTTCTCCAGGCTCAACAACCCCAAAACTCTCAGCCTGTCCTCAGAGGAGAGGTGTTCCACCCCTCTGACCATTTTTGCAGCCCCGCTCTGGACCTGCTTTAACAGTTTCATGTCTTCCCTGTGCCAAGGGCTTCAGAGATGGACACAGTACTGCAGGTGGGATCTCAGAAGAATGGAGTAGAGGGGCAGAATTACCTTCCTTGACCTGCTGGCCATGCTTTTTTGAATGCAGTCCAGGAGGCGGTTGGCCTTCTGGGTTACAAGCTCATAATGTCAGCTCATGTCCATCTTTTCATCCACCAGTACCCCCAAGTCCTTCTCAGCAGGGCTGCTCTCAATCCGTTCATCCCCCAGCCTGCATTGATACTGGGGGTTGCCCTGACCCAGGTGCAGGAGCCTGCTCTTGGCATTGTTGAACCGCATGATGTTCACACGAGTCCATGCCTCAAGCTTGTCCAGGTCCCTCTGGATGGCAACCCATCCCTCACGCATGTCAGCCGCACCCCTCAGCTTGGTGTCATCTACAAACTTGCTGAGGGTGCACTGCATCCCACTGTCTATGTCATTAATGAAGGTATTAAAGAATACTTGTCCTGATACGGACCCCTGAAGGACACCACTCGTCACCGATCTCCATCTGGACATTGAGTCATTGATCTCTAGCCTCTGGAGGTGACTATCTCAACCAATTCCTCATCCACCCAGTCTACCCATCCAATTTACCTGTCTCCAATTGAGAGAGAAGGATGTTGTGGGGGACCTTGTTCAAAGCCTTACAGAAGTCCTAGTTAGATGACATTGGTAGCTCTTCCCTTGTCCACTGATATAGTCACTCCATCCTCAAAGGCCACTAGCTTCTTCACGCAGGACTTGCCCTTGGTGAAGCCATGCTGGCTGTCTCGAATCACCTCCCTGTCCTCCATGTGCCTTACCATAGTTTCTAGGAGGATCTGTTCCATGATCTTTTCAAGCACAGGGGTGAGGCTGACAGGTTGGTATTTCCCAGGTTCCTCCTTGTTACCCTTCTGAAAAAGGATGCCGTATTTATCTTTTCCAGTCTCCAGGGACTTCACCTGACTGCCAGGACTTTTCCGATATCTTGGAGAGTCTCTGGGCAAGTACGTCAGCCAGTTCCCTCAGGACTCTGGGATGCATCTCATCGGGTCCCATAGACTATGTTCAGGTTCCTCAGGTGGTCTTAAATGTGATCTTCTCTTACAGTGGGAAGGACTTCGTTCCTCCAGTCCCCATCTTGCAGGCCATCCACTCAGGAAGTGTGGGAAGAGAGGTTTCCATTGAAGACTGAGGGAAAGGGGTTGCTGAGTATCTCAGCCTTCTCGTTATCTGTTGTTACCAGTCTGCCAGTCACGCTCATCAAGCAAGGTGTGCTTTCTTTGATCTTCCTTTTCTGCCTGACATACCTGTAGAAGCCCTTCTCATTATTCTTTGCATACCTTGCCAAGTTCACCCCCTCCCCTACACAACCAGTCAGCATCCCTCTACTTTTCCCAGGATACCTGTCCCTGCTTCCACTGCCTGTGCATTTCCTTTTTGCCCTATAGTTTAACCAGCACATCTTGACTCAGCCATGCTGGCCTCTTGCCTTCCTTTCCTGATTTCTTACAACTGGGGATTGAGAGATCTTGCGCTTTGTGGAAAGCATCCTTAAAGATCTGCTATCTCTGTTCTGCTCCCTTGTCCCCGAGGGCAGTTTCCCAGGGGGTCCTACTGACTAACTCCCTGAAGAGGTGGAACTTTGCTTTCTGAAAATTCAGGGTCACGACTTGCTTGCCCCCTATCCCTCAGGACTGCGAACTCCACCAGTGCATGGTCACTGCAGCTCAGGCTGCTTCCAATCTTTATGTCACCAATAAGCTCACTTGCGTTGCTGATCAACAAGTCCAGTATTGTGTCCCCTGTGGTAGGGCTGTCTGTTACCTGGCCTAGGAAGTTATCCTCCATGCACTCCAGGCTTACATGGAGGACCCCATGCCAGAGCAGGCGTGTATGCCCAAAGGAGGTTGCGACACTGTGGGAGACCTGCAGTAGAACAAGCTCCTGACAGGATATGTGGACCCCTAGAGAGAGGAGCCCACACTGGAGCAGGTTTGCTGGCAGGACCTGTGACTCTGGGGGGGACCCACACTGGGGTAGTTTGTTCCTGAAAGACTGCACCCCATGGAAGGGACACTGGCTGGAGACGTTCATGAAGAGCCCGTGGGAAGGACTCATGTTGGAGCAGTTCATGGAGGACCGTCTCCCATGGGAGGGACCCCATGCTGGAGCAGGGGAAGATTGTGAGGAGTCCTCCCCCTTGAGGAGAAAGGAGTGGCAGAGATAACATGTGATGATCGGACCTCAACCCTCATTCCCTGTCCCCCTGTGCCACTAGCGGGAAGGGGTAGAGAAATCAGGAGTAAAGTTAAACCCAGTCAAAAAAGAGGGATGGGGGAAGGTGTTGAAAGATTTTGGTCCCCCTCCCCTACACAACCAGTCAGCATCCCTCTACTTTTCCCAGGATACCTGTCCCTGCTTCCACTGCCTGTGCATTTCCTTTTTGCCCTATAGTTTAACCAGCACATCTTGACTCAGCCATGCTGGCCTCTTGCCTTCCTTTCCTGATTTCTTACAACTGGGGATTGAGAGATCTTGCGCTTTGTGGAAAGCATCCTTAAAGATCTGCTATCTCTGTTCTGCTCCCTTGTCCCCGAGGGCAGTTTCCCAGGGGGTCCTACTGACTAACTCCCTGAAGAGGTGGAACTTTGCTTTCTGAAAATTCAGGGTCACGACTTGCTTGCCCCCTATCCCTCAGGACTGCGAACTCCACCAGTGCATGGTCACTGCAGCTCAGGCTGCTTCCAATCTTTATGTCACCAATAAGCTCACTTGCGTTGCTGATCAACAAGTCCAGTATTGTGTCCCCTGTGGTAGGGCTGTCTGTTACCTGGCCTAGGAAGTTATCCTCCATGCACTCCAGGCTTACATGGAGGACCCCATGCCAGAGCAGGCGTGTATGCCCAAAGGAGGTTGCGACACTGTGGGAGACCTGCAGTAGAACAAGCTCCTGACAGGATATGTGGACCCCTAGAGAGAGGAGCCCACACTGGAGCAGGTTTGCTGGCAGGACCTGTGACTCTGGGGGGGACCCACACTGGGGTAGTTTGTTCCTGAAAGACTGCACCCCATGGAAGGGACACTGGCTGGAGACGTTCATGAAGAGCCCGTGGGAAGGACTCATGTTGGAGCAGTTCATGGAGGACCGTCTCCCATGGGAGGGACCCCATGCTGGAGCAGGGGAAGATTGTGAGGAGTCCTCCCCCTTGAGGAGAAAGGAGTGGCAGAGATAACATGTGATGAACTGACCGCAAGCCCCGTTCCCTGTCCCTGTGCACTGCTCAGGGTAGGAGGAGGTAGAAAATCAGGAATGAAGCAGGGCCCGGGAAGAAGGGAGGGGTGGGACGAGGGTGTTTTAAGATTTGGTTTTATTTCTCATTATCTTACCCTGATTTTGACTGGCAATAAATTAAATTAATTTTCCCCAAGTCGAGTCTTTCTTGCCCTTGACAATAACTGAATGATCTCTCCCTGTCCTTATCTTAACCCAAAAGCTTCTTGTTATATTTTCTCTCCCCTCTCCAGCTTAGTAAGGAGAGTGATAAAGCGGCTGTTGTGGGCACCTGGCATGTAGCCAAGGTCAAGCCACTACATGAGTCAAAAGTAGAAGTATGGGGAGGGAACAGGACAAAATAAATGGGAAAGCGAGAAAGAAAACAACCCAACCAGTGTTTATAGAGCAAACTATTCCTTTCTGGCTTAGATTCAGAACAAAAGTGCAAAAATTCAGGCTATTTTCATCCTCAAATGTTGAAAGGAAATGTAATGTTCTTCAGGGCTCCCAATACAAGCACATAAACAAGGAAAATTCCTCTGTAGATACAAAATAATGTTTTAAAATATAAAACAACGTAGGTGGTTGTCCTTCTGGATCATAGGTGTAGCTTTTAGAATATTCCATCCCCTACAAAGGATAATGGTCTATATGACTAGAAGCTATCTTTGGGGTAATTGTCTACTACATTGTAGTTCAAGGTAACATTCATAAATATATCAACAGCTGTAGTAAAAATTGTGTGGGTTGGTTTGTTGTTTTTATCCTTACTATACGTCTTTGAAATCTCCCTCACGTATATTTCAGTGTGTGGTCTAATTTTCATCTGTGTTTTTTCAGTGTGAATTTATACCTAACTGCAGCTCTTACTGTGTGATGAAATAGCCTGAAAGTTCAACATGCTACATAGACATTTTTTCATGAAACAGCCATTATCATTATGAAAGAACTTATTAATGCTAGGTTGAAGAACTTAAAATTTCTTTATCATACCAAACAAAAGACTTTTTTCATTATAGTACTAGTTAATTGGTTGCTTTGGCTATATTTCATTTCTTATAGCCTGAATATACACATACAATTCAAATAACTAGCCAAAATTTTTCTTACACAACTTTATTGCTGAATGTAGTAACTAAACTAGAATTTTATAGCAACAGGCTTTTGTGTAGCGTATCAGCTTCTTTAGAAAGTAAGCATCATACTCTTGGAGGAGTCTTATCTTTGTTTCTGCCTCAGTCAAAGTCTTTAAGTGAAAAAAGTACAAAATCTATGTCTGTATCTATAGTTACAGCAACTCTGAACCAGACCCTTCTCTACCTCTAAAGTGAGCTATTCTGGTTTTTATCACTTTTATGTATTACAGGCACTTCTTTCTGGCACTTGCATTCTGTTCTAAAATAATTTTGCCTGTATGTTATTAGGGGTGGGACTCATCAGAATTCTACAATTGCTAGAATTAGAAGTTATGAGCAAAGAGAGAATGCATATTATAAATTTTGAGGCAACTGTGTTATTTCTGGTGATACCCCCCTAAAACCTAGAATAGGATTTTATGTGATTAAGGTTGGGAGAGGTCTCTCAAAATAATCTAGTCCAATCTCCCATTGTGTTTCTTTTTGTATTGTTTTATATTTTAACTTATGTTATACAGAAAAAGCCAGCAACTTCTATGAGTTTATGTCTTGGTTTAACCTACCTCTGGGCTAAATGTTAGCAACTGTTCTAGTCCCCCCAAAACCCCCTCTCAGCCGAGACAGGAAAATGGGGAAAAAAGGAAACTCTTGTGTTCAAATGGGTTGAAACAGAAACAGATTTAATAGAAAGGTAAAACTAATAGTAATACTAAAGCAATATAAAGTACCTAGAGTTATACTCAGCCCAGACAGTGGTCGTGAGCTGTGCGCTCCCAACGGTGAACGCTGGTAGGCGAATACTGCGAGCAGCAGAGCTCCAGCGAGGGGAGAGCAGGTCTCGGGAGCAGAACAATGGGCGAGATCTTCCAGGAATGCCAGCCATGGAGAAAGAGAAAGAGATGTTCTCAGCAGACTCCCCAATTTATGGTGAGCATGACATTTATGGTATAAAATACTTCTGTTTGCCAGCCTGGATCAGCTGTTTTGTCCTCCATTCATCCTAGCTGTAGCACCTGGCTATCTCAAGACTGCTAGAGACCTTGATCGCTATGGAAACCCGCATACTGTGGCTGGCCATGAACCGAAACAAAGTGTTTATCAACTTTGTTCTCACAGCAGTCTTCTTAGAAACACAGCTTGCCTGAACAGAGCACTGATTTTATGAATCTATCCCAGCAAAACCAAAGCAGTTCAGTATGTAGCTCTGCTTCTATTCCCAGTGCAGATGTATTGCAAGAGTCACATGCTAGCCCAAATTTTGTGGTGGATTCAATTTTTTCTCCAGCCTTGCAATGAAAATGTACTGTCTTAACATAAGAAGTGGATGACAACAAAATTTATAAGAAAATTTCAATGGTTTATTCCTTCATGAAGACCATTTCTCTGCAGAAAGAGAGACTTATTTCAGTTTTTAAAGATTTTTCTTGTCAGATTGAATTGAGTTAAACATCACACAGCCAAATGCATACATACTCTCTTGGTTAAGTCTCCTTTGTGTCCATCAGTCCAGGATTGTTATTTCTGTACTCTTAATGCATAGATGAAAAGCTATCTTGACTTACATCCAAGATAACGTGCTATGTTCTGTGAGACCCATATATTAAGCTGGCTAATAATGAAGGGCAAATACACAGGTTTTGACAGAGAAAACTGCGACTTCTAGGGAAGAATTGCTTAAAGTTAAAGGATTCTGCTATGCTTTATGTTAAACCAGTGGGGTTTTGTTTCATTTTTGTTTTAGTATGGCAATATTTTTTTTGTTAGGTTTGTGCTAGTATGACAATATTTTTAGGCATTTATAATATAAGAAAAATAATGTACCTTAAACTTCTATTTATACATATTATTGCCACACAGTGAAGCTGATTATTTCATAAAATGGCCAGTTCCAATCATGCCATTTGTAAGCTCACAAAAGCTTTATCAAATTTTGGAAATCATCATTCTATTATGTGATTTGACTTTGCCTGCCTAATTTTGTCACTAAATGAAATGTTTCAATGTTTAGATTTTTCATAAAATGACATAGTAGATATACTGTGACACCTAGCAATACAGTCTGTCACATTACTTGATTACCTAAACAATATTTAATACAATAATTATTCAGTTGATATAATTTCCAGTTGTCTCATACCAGGACGTAAAGATTAATTAAAACAGAGAAGAAAATGCTCATGTGTTATATTTGTAAGTCATATGGAGGACAAATAGACTAAAAAGACACTTTCATTCTTGCAAATGTAGCTGCAACTACGCAGCCCTTAACTAACTGTTGCTGAAGATTAATCAAAGTTTTTAAATAAGGTTCAGAGAATAATTTTAGAAAAAGTATCCGAAGTGTGCAAATTGCATAATTATAAAAGAAGTGTGTGATATTTCTGATGGTAATATTTAAAAGAATCTGTGTTTTCCTCTTTCCTTAGGTTTGACCTCTCACTTCCAATTTAGGCAAAGATTTAGCTAACTATTTAGACAGTGGGTATGATATTTCCAAGACAAACAACCACTGAACCCATCCACAGCATCCAGATATGTGCCAGAAATAACAAAAAACATAGAGTACAAATATGCTTCCATAACTGACTGTCGAATGGATCAACAACTGACTCTGGGAGTAACAGCTCAGAGTGTGTTATTCTAAAGGAGATCACTGTCTGCCATTGGGAATGAATGCCAAAAACCTATTCCTTTTTTTGGTTGTTTTTTTCCAAATATCAAAGCAAAAAATAGTTGTGAATCTTTGCATATTTATTTTATTTTTAAAATATTATTGTAATACAATCCGTATTTAATTGTAAAATTAACAAGTTATACATATGCTGTTAATAAAACTTAATATGATTTGATATTGCTAACATGAAAACTTTTCAACAATTGTGTTGCATTGTTAAAAATGCAAAATAGAAAAATTTACATCCTAACCAGGTTTTTAATATTCATATGATGTTTTATAGGTGACCACAATTAACTGGTCAGTGAAAAAAAATGTGATCATTTACACTCTACTTTATAAAGCCACAGAAAAAAAAATCCAGAATACCTTGTGGTACATTGAAGCAGTTTATCTTTTTAGAAGTTTTTTAAACGGCTCTGAAAATACATTTTCAGAAGGGAGCTGTTCTACATATCTGAACAGGTAAAAGGAGAACTGAGAAACTTTAGTATCTTCCTGAAGAAGACAGTGTGTCAATAATCTTAAAGACAAAAGAGAGGTCAAAAAGAATGAAAGATAAATTCCACAGTTAAATTTACCCAAAGGAGTTATCTGTGCTAAAGTCAATTAGAGCAATATTAAAGCAGAGAAAATTATGAGACCAAGGAGAAATTAAATGGTGGTGAGGTTAGATGATTAAGATGATTATTTAAGTTTGGGGAAGCCAAAGCACATGTGGAAATAATATCTGAGGTCAAAAAATTATTAGTAACAGAAAGATGGCATGCAGTGAAGAAAGGGAGCTAAAAAGAACTGAGGTAAAGTAGGTACGATCCAAAGAGATAGGATATGATTTTTTTTAAATATGTCTCAGTGCAGAGTTATAGCTTTAATATTGCAGACAGGAGTGAGAAACATAGGGAAAAAGGGATGAAGGAGAAATGAAAAGCTGTATGAAAAAGTGAATAAGAATTCACTGGTTAAATTTTAACTGTTTGGGGTTTTGTTGTTGTTCTGGATTTTTTTGGGGGGGTGGTGTTTTTTTGTTTTGTTCTGTTTTTCATTTGCGGGTGCGGGAGTGGTATTTTTTTCTCCCCCAAGAATGTTCATGTTCTGTTCATTTTTTACAACATCTTGGAAGCCGGAAGCTGGCTTATCATTCAAAGGGCATCTTGTTCTTTCCTCTTGAGTAACATTGATTTTTGTTTTCCACTCCTTTTATTTTTTAATTCTTTTCTCTCTTCAGGGCACAAGCCAACATAGTTTTCCCTTATTCTATGCCAGTCTCATCAATGATGCAATTATATGCCATCAACACAGCTCCAAAACAAATTTTTTTAGGAAAACTTGCCAGCATAGAGAATACAAATTATGCAGCTCTACAGCAATTGCGCACAAATGTAATAGATCCGTACATAAATTATGGTTATTGTTTGTTTGCTTTTCACTTTCTTGGCAACAACATAATGGTTAACAAATACTGACTAGCAAGAGAATATTGTTCCTGAGATTATAAAAAATTTAAGGAAGACAAGATAGCCTATTTTTCACCTCAGACCTCATTTAAACTCATGTATACATGTTTTTAATAATGTATAATAATTTGAAATGTTTAATATTTAGTAATTACCAAATATTAGTCCCACTTCACTAGTGAAAAAAAAAATATTCTATGTAGCAGAGTAAATCTTATATGGAACAGCCTACCAGGAAGAAATGGAAAACTATTTTTTTTTCCCTGTCATGTTTCTACATCTACTTTTGTTGCTGATTAGAAACTTCTCAATGAACTCAGGAAAGCTTATGTATGATTTATTCTCAGGTAGTATTAAAATATAATTTTAGCCTTCTTCCCAGTATATAGTTAGATACCAGTATTATTTACATTTTAAAATAATCTACTTTTGATATTTCATTTATCTATTGATCCACTAGACTAGATCCACAATGGAATTTAAATGTAGCAATGTTCTGCAAGGAAGGGAGTAAAATTAGATCTTTATCTTCCTCATACTGCAGAAGTAATAGAAAATGCAGAAAGGAAATAGTGAGAACATTCTAAAAGATACTCTCATGTATTTGGAGACAGGAAACATACATTCACTCCTAAAAAAAATGCTCCTATTTTCGACTTTCTGAAAGAAAAAACTGATAGTGAGGAAAAGAGAGGTATTTATACTCAAAAAAGGGAAACATTTAATGGTTCTTTCTCAGTCTGAAAGTCCAGGTTTACCTCCAGTAGAAATCAATTAGTAGAAAAAAGGAACTGTTAGTTTCCTGAGCCTTGTTCTGTTATGGAGCTGGGACATAGCTGGCACATATGCTCCAGGAACCTAGATGTTGTTTCAGGTTCATTAATGCAGTTACGGATGTTCCACATCAGATGACTTTAAAAAAATATCTCATAGATAGATCATGAACCTGAAATTCTCTGAAGAGGGGCTTGACACAGAAGCTCTTCCAAAGCCCTTTCACTCTACTTAAAGTGTGAATTTGCCAACGGATGTACATAGGTATATTAGCTAGAGTTCTGATTTGGAACAGACTCCCTAAAACTGGCCTCAAATATGACTGGTGAATGGGTGTAAACAACACTCGCCTGGACATTAGTGACTTCAGAGACCTGATGTCCTGGTTTCAGGCAGGATAGAGTTAATTTTCTTTATAGAAGTGAGTGTGAGGCTATGTTTTGGATTTGGGATGAGAAAATGTTGATAATGTGCTGATGTTTTGAGCTGTTGCTTAGTAGTCAAGGACAGTCCAGCTTCTCGTGCTGGCCTGACAGCAAGAAGGTTGGGGGTGCACAGGAAGCTGGGAGGGGACATAGTTGGGACAGCTGACCCAGGCTGGCCAAAGAGATATTCCATACCATATGATGTTATGCTCGGTATATAAAGCTGGGTCGAAGAAGAAGGAAGGGGTGGAGGGACGTTCAGAGTGATGGTGTCTGTCTTCCCAAGAAACAGCTACATGTGATGGAGCCCTGCTTCCCCGGAGATGGCTGAACACCTGCCTGCCCATGGGGAGTAGTGAATTAATTCCTTGTTTTGCTTTGCTTGCGTGAGTGGCTTTAGCTTTGCCTATCAAACTGTCTTTATCTCAAGCCATGAGTTTCCTCACATTTCCCCTTCCGATTCTCTCCCCTGTCCCACCATGGGGGAGGGAGTGAGTGGCTCCGTGGGTCTTAGTTGCCAGCTGGGGCTAAACCACAACACCTGAAAATAACATTAATAAGAATTAAACCATTCAACCTGCAAATTAATATCCAAAAGTAATGTGAAGAAGTAACCAGTAGGAATGGCAGATGGAAGGGATAATAGTTGATTAAATCATCAACGGTCAAGCAAGGAACATTGAATTGGTTCACCCAGGCAATGCCCAGACCAGGAGAACGGTGACATAAATGTAATGCAGTAAAGCAAACTTTGGGGAAACTGCGCAAAGACATTAGAATAACAGCCACTAAAAGGGCTGTACTGCAAGGCTTTACTGCCTTGCAGAAGCAGAGGAACATCAGGGGGGAAGCACTACAGCACTGTCCTCTTCACTGGAACAGGTTATATTGTGCTCTGATTTGGACCAGTCCTCATCAATGACCTGAGAAAACCTGGGTGTCCTTCCCCAGCTCATGTTGGGATAGTTGCACAGGAGCACAATCTCCCTGCTGTAGCTATGGTGTGGTCATTAGAGTACTTGTAGAGTACATTTTTTCTCAGTCCAGATAGAGATCTGAAATACATCAGCTGATGCCACCTGAATCACCCCCTGAAGTGGTAACACCACAGAGAATAAAACCTTGTAGAAATGAGCTTTTGACTTACAGTTTTACAATGGAGAAAATGATACTTTGAGTTGCGAAGGCAGTGTACAGAAACCACAGTTAATGTGAAGAAGTACATAGCAATGTAGACGTGTCCCTCTGTTCTCCAAGTAATGCATTAACCTAAGGTTACAAGGATGCCAATTAGTCTAATTATTCCTGTGATCATCTGCTACCAAGAATATAGCACCTGGCATATCAGATCATCTGTCATTCTTGTGAAATTGGCCTTAATAACCAATGAATTACTTAATTTCCTTCTTTGCTAAATTTTGTAATTATTTTGGTAATGTGTGAATTCTTTACCAGCAGTGACTGAAACACAAGAAGTTTACCACTACAATTTCAAGACAGTAAGGAAATAAGGAGTTACTGAAAGTGATTACAAACAAGAATTGATGAAATAACCAAATCCAGTATTCTTTTAGGAATAGTCTTTGGTCTTTGAGTATTTTTTTAATATAGATTAATCCTTGAGTTTTTTTCCTATGTATTTCAAAAGCACAGAAGCAAAGTCAGTCCTTTTTTTCTTGTTGTTTTGGGGTTTTGGTTTTTGTTGGTAGTGGTTTTGGGTAGGTTGTGGTTTGCTTTTTTTTTAATATTGATTAACTACCATTTGAGTTTATCTATAAAGGCAAGATAGTTTTTTTTACTACAGCTCCCATTCACATTTAATAACAGTGAGAGGTATGGACACTTTTTTTCCAGTTTTTTACACATGTCCAACATATCAAAGAAACCCAGGAGGTAGTTAAATATGAGTTAAGGAAGGAAGTGCTGAACATGAGTTTAATAAAATGGTTTCAAGTTGGTTCTCCAATGAATATTTATTATTTATACAAAAAAAGAACAGTTTTGCAAGGGGAAATTGAGAAATGTGCCCCCAGCTCAGACTAGCTAGTACAGAATATGGTCTCAAATAACATTTAAATTGCTATATCTATCTTTTTCTGTGCATGATTTTCAGTTTTCTTCTACTGATGGTTTCACTATCTCATCTGCCTAATTACAGCTATTTTCACCCATCTCATTGGACTACAAGTCTGCTGCAGCAACTAAGCCCTCTTAAATTTCTACCTCCTTTAACTTTGACTTTCAGGTAAGTTACTCCCTAAGGTCATGAGTTAGAAGTATTGCAATATTTATTCCTAGGGAAGAGGAGGGAAATTAAATGGAGTTTGACAGTCAGGAGACATAGTTTGTATTGCATTGCAAATCCCCAGTGGTCAGGCACAATTTTGACCATTCCAATTCGTAAATTGTTGTGCAGTGTTCAATATACTGAGTTTATTTCAGGAGAAAGATTGAAGAGAACATGCCTACAAAGAGATTCCTTCTGATTCCATTATAAATGTCCAAGTTCCTGTTATGCATTTTAAAAGACAGTCATCTAAATATTAGTATTTATGACTAGGCAATAATGTATGAAAATTTTAAGAAGGAATAAAACTGTACAGGACAAAAAATAGACATTAAAAAGTTTATATTTAGAAAATTTATTTCAATTTAAGGGATTTAGAGGTAAAAAACAGCACCCCACCACCAGGTGGGGAATGTACTTTCTCTGGCATTCATATTTCACTAACATGATAGTCAAAGAACAACTGACAAGAGTACACAATGGTTTCAAAAATTTTATTTTTAATCAAGCTTCAGAAATAAAGTTGATATTAACATTAGAAGATGATGAACAAATCAGTGAATTCATAAACAAATACTTTTAAGATAATATTGTCTCAAAGCAGAATAAAATTAAAAATTAATAAATGAATAAATAACTATAGAAATTTAAATCTTGTCTTTGTTGTCATAAGTATATTTGGAAGTAGGAAGCCCATTTCATGGCCTGTTACCAGACTGGCAAACTGATAACAACGGATGATGAGAAAGCTGAGGTACTGCACAAATTTCTTTCCTCGGTGTTCACTGTCAACCTCTCTCCCCACACCACCTGAGTGGATGAACCACAAGACAGGGACTGGAGGAGCAAAGTCTTTCCCACTGTAAGAGAAGATCAGGTTCAAGACCACCTGAGGAACCAGAACATACACAAGTCTATGGGACCTCACAAGATTCATCCCAGAGTCATGAGGGAATGGGCTGATGTAGTTGCCAAGTCACTCTCCATAATATTGAACAGCCATGGCAGTCACGTGAAGCCCCTGATGACTGGAAAAAGGGAAATATTGCACCTATTTTTCAAAAAGGTAGCAAGGAGGATACTGGGAACTACTGCCCTGTCAGCCTCACCTCTGTGCCTGGGAAGATCATGGAGCAGATCCTCCTAGAAGCTATGCTAAGACACCTAGAGGACAGGGAGGTGATTTCAGACAGACAGCATGGCTTCATCAAGGGCAAGTCTTGCCTGACCGACCTAGCAGCCTTCGAGGATGGAGTGGCCACATCAGTGGAGAAGGGAAGAGCTACCGATGTCATCTATTTGGACTTCTGCAAGGCCTTGGACATGGTCCCCCACAACATCCTTCTCTCTAAATTGGAGACATAGGATGGATGGACTGTGGAGTGGATGAGGAATTGGCTGGATAGTCATCTCCAGAAGGTAGTGGTCAATGGCTCAATGTCCAGATAGAGATCGGTGATGAGTGGTGTCCTTCAGGGGTCCATATTGGGACAAGTACCCTTTAATATCTTCATCAGTGACATAAACAGAGGGATGGAGTGTACCCTCAGTAAATTTGCAGATGACACCAAGCTGTTGATATGTTTGCAGATGACACCAAGGGGTGCGGTTGATATGCCTGAGGGATGGGACGTTATCCAGAGGGACCTGGACAAGCTTGAGGCATGGACCTGTGTGAACCTCATGTGGTTCAACAATGCCAAGAGCAACCACATCTTGGGCTGCATCCAAAGAACCATGGGCAGCAGGTTAAGGGAGGTGATGCTGCCCCTCTACTCTACTCTGGTGAGACCCCACCTGGAGTCCTGTGTCCAGCTCTGGAGCCCTCAGTGCAGGAAAGACATGGACCTGTTAGAGTGAGTCCAGAGGAGGGCCACTGAAATGATCTGAGGAATTGAACAACTCTCCTATGAAGAAAGCTGAGAGAGCTGAGGTTATTCAGCCTGGAGGAGAGGTGGCTCTGGGGAGAACTTCATGCAGACTTCCAGTACTTATAAGGGGACTTAAAGGAAAGATAGGGAGAGACATTTCAACAGGACCTGTAGCAATAGGACAAGGGGTAATGGTTTTAAACTAAATGAGGGTAGATTTAGACCAGGCATAAGAAGAAATTTTCCCAGCGAGGGTGATGAAACACTGACACAAGTTTCCCAGAGAAGTGGTAGATGCCCCATCCCTGGCGATATTCGAGGTCAGGTTGGATGGGGCTCTGAGCAACTTGATGTAGTTGAAGATGTCCCTGCTCATTGCAGGGGATTTGGACTAGATGACCTTTACAGGTTCCTTCCAGCACAAACTACCCTAAGATTCTATGATTTCTGGCATATATTTTGAGACCTTATATTTTTTCCTCTTCCTTTAGAGTCATTTGGGAGACTCAAGTACTCTTTAAGCTTCCCATGTTCCACAGTCACCCAAATTTCAATTCCTCAGCAACAAGGCGCTGGTACTTTCCACTTGAGGTCTTCCAGACCCTGTTTGGTTTTTTTTTTTCTGTGAACAGAACTATAGTTATTTCCTGTGCTTTGGTTTTTTTTCCAATGTTAATATATTTTCTGCGAAGCTAATAAAGTAAATTACCTACCTCTGATTTTGTTTTCCTGAGTTCCAAATTTCCTGTTCTTTTCAACCCATACATATTTGAATCTTTATTTGCTTCTGCATTGTCTCCTGAAAAAATAACTGAAAACCTTTAACTTCATAGAGACATTTCACTTCAGCCCTACCATAACTTGGTAGTGAGTAAAAATTTTTCCTGATACTTGTTCAGTAACTGTCATGAAATTGATTTGACACCTGCAAAGTATTTCTCAAAGTTGAAATATTTTTTTTTTTAAGAATTTGAATTAAAACCATATTTAATAGCTACTTGGCTCAAAATCTAAAGAAGTTACAGAACAAAACACTATTTTGCCTTAGAAGTTGTCCTTCTGAGTCAGTTGGAAAGATATCTGGAAGTTTGGTTTAACAAGACTGTTGCTTTGTTTATTGTAAGGCAAATGGATCTGTTCAAAGATCCTTGTTTTGAAGCTTGAAATTAATTGAAAGACTATTTTGATGAGGGCTTTATAGGTACCCATATATATGCATATACATATATGCATATACATATATAATACATACAATATATACATATATACATATCTACTACATATAGTGCATACAATATACATCTCTTCATTGAAATGCAAGAGCAAAAAGCCAAGATTTATTTGCATTGCTAACCTCTCATTTTCAATTAAATAAATGTCTTAAACTATTTCTATGCCTTCAGTAAAGTTATCACCTTATTATAAATAGAAGACTGTTTAAAAAGTCACCTACAACCACAGTTGAAAGAGTGCTGACAAATCAATGGGAATTAGTAGACTAGCACAAAGTAAACAATGGATTTTATCCAAGGTGACTTGCATAACAAAAAGTTACATACTAAATGTTCCTGACAAAAGGTTATCTTATGGTTGGCAGCTGTGCTAGTTTTTAAGCTTCTACAATAATATTTTTGTTAATAGAATATACATTTAAAACATTTGCACCCACTTAAAATAGAATCCCCTTTTCTTTATTGAATTTTCTGTTTCAGATTTTTTTTTTTTTTCCATGATCAACATCGCCATGAAGAATAGACACTAGAAACTGATAATGCCTTTGCAAATATTCTTTTTCATCTTTTGGATGAGGCACCCAAGGTGAGTAGAAAAAACCTCAACCATCCCCTACCATTTTTGCAACACAATACAAAACAATGTACAAAGTATTTAAAATGTGAAAGATATTGTTCTTGAAACCTGTAATATGAAGTTTCGTCTGACCATTCAGAGTGAACTCAGAACCTGCAAAAACCCCACCCTCCTGACTACCAAAACTATGTTTTGAACCATAAGGTAAAACTTTGATGTTTTTACACCTCTGCTGGCTTTCATTTTTACAGTGTGAGATACCTTACTTTGCTTTTGAAAAGAAGAAATGGTTTCCAGGAGTGTAACAGCTAGCCATAGAAGGAGAATTTCCTGATGATATAGAGTTCCCTATACTCCTTTGACTCTGTGATCTTATTTGAAAGGTTTGGAAAAAAGCATGTAAATGCATGAAAAAGTGAATGTGACATTTAGTTTCTGCCAAAAGGAATCTAGTTTGCATACATCAAAACTACTTCATGACAAGAATCACAGTACTGAAAGAGGATAAAAATAAAGCAATTTACTAAAAAAACCCCCATGTTTCTCATCAAACTAAAAAACTAATGAAGATGTAGTGATACTATAAGGTGTATGGAGTGGTATTAGATGCTGATGTCACTGATTCCTACCTATGATGACGTATATAGGTTCCAGATGTGAAAGAGGACTAAATTATTAAATTTAAATAATTTATATATTCACTTTAAGTGCTGAACATATAAGAGGACGATGGTTTACAACACTGACAATTATAGCAAATATTTTTAACTCAGGAGGTGCCAGTTGTTTTAAGATCAAAGAAAGAAAGATACCATCACTTAAAGCTGCCTATCTAATTTATTGAGCAAAGGATGGCAATTACAGAAAACGTGATAGCAATCAAGGAGGGACTTATCCAATGCTGAAACAACTGTGATTCCAAGCATCAGTTTTTACCTTTGATATAATTTCCATCCTTTACACCATAAATTAGTTAACCAGCTTTGAATATTGGTACCTTTCTTACTGAGACTCCAAAAAAGCCAGTACATCCTCAGTGAAAAAACATCAGGAGTAGTCAGTAGGAGGTCAGTAAGAAATGTTCTTTTGTATAAGCAATAGCAGAATAAAGCAATAGTGGGTAACTGGTTGGCCTTAGACACAAGCGTAGAGGTGAATAGCACAGAGATCATCCTGGGTATCTCTCCCAGTGTTTTGGGAAAAATAGAAGGAATTACCATCTTTTTTCAGATCCCCATCGGCATTTTAAAGTGTTTAGAAAAGCAGGGCATAGATGTGGGGAAAAGGCAGCAGGATTTGCAAAGTGTGTCATTAACTTGCCCCCAGCACCTGTGGGACACTTTAATGCAATAACGTAGAGAGAGATATGAACAGCAGACTCAAAAGTACATAGAGGTACTGGAGAGGAAAATCCAGGCTGTGGCCAGGAGGAGGAAGGGCCACCTGAATCTGGGTTCAGAAGATTCTGCTCCCAGATTATTATAGGGATGGAGATATTTGGAACACTTGTAAAGAGGAGTGGACCAGTGGGTCCAAGGATGAGAATGGGAAATCTCCCTCTGTCCCACCTCTGGTGATAAGTAAGCCAAAGGGGTCCTTTAGACACCCCTCAGCATATGATGCCTCTGTGTGATTATGCACAGATAGACCTCCAAATTTGTTTGATTTATGTTGACAAAAATCAGGTGAGTGTCTGGGGCAGTGGTTGCTATGCATCTTGGATCCTGGGGCCAGGGTGGGTGGGAAGATAACGTACATTTAAGCCCTCAAGTGTTACTGTGGTTGGCACATAACTGCAAAACCTTGTGATTGCAAAACAGTTGAATGGGGCTCAGGGAAGTGTTACTCATTCCTCTGGGACTGACTCCATTAAGCTGTCCAAGCACAGTACCCCTCTCCTTTTGATTGGGATGATAAATCAATTTCATGGAAGCATGTGGAGGAAGCTGGGCATACCTTTGGGAGTTGGCTGTGAAGCAGGGAATAGATTCCCGCAGCTTTGCCAGACCAGATACCTCTGCTATGCAATCCCATTTGTTCACAGGCATCCTCTTCATACATGGATATTTTATGTCCATTAAAAAAAAGTCCATTTAAGTCCATTAAAAAATGTCCATTTAAGTCCATGTCCATTTCAAGGACATTAAGGATATTTAAAAGACACCATTTTGTCTCATTGGGGACTGCCCAAGAACAACTTGTTGCAGATGCCATCCTCCTGTGGGAACAATTGGTTGAATACCAATCCAGAGAGTAAAGTCTCAGAATGTGCATTACAGATGCACAGAAAACTACAAGTTAAGTTACTCATAAGGATATGTTCTTAGCGCTCCTCCAGGCAGGCACACCTAGAAAGGAAGCTGACGGAGAGCCAATTCCCTACCTTTGGAACCGATATATACAGTTGAAGAAGAAACCATCAAAAGATGTGGAGTATTGATCTAATAACACCATTGGCTCCTGTGGTGGATTGATCTTGGCTAGACACCAGGTGCCCACCAATGCTGCTCTATCACTCCCATTACTAAGTTGGAGAGGGGAGCGAAGATATAATGAAAGGCTCATGGGTCAAGACAAGGACAGGGAGAAATCAGTCATCAATTACCATCACAGGCAAAACAGACTCAGCTTGGGCAAATTAGTTTATTTTATTGCCAATCAAAATCAGAGTAGGATAATGAGAAACAAAACCAAATTTTAAAACAACTTCCCCACACTCCTCCCTGCTTCCTGGGCTCAACTTTGCTCATGATTTCTTTAATGGCCTCTCCCCACGAGTGACACAGGGGGACAGAAAATGGGGGTTGTGGTCACTTTATCACATGTTGTTTCTGCCTCTCCTTCCTCCTCAAAGGGAGGACTCACACGCTTCCCCTGCTCCGATGTGGGGTCCCTCGCATGGGAGACAGTCCTCCACAAACTTCTCCAATGTGAGTCCTTCCCACAGGCTGCAGTTCTTCATGAACTGCTCCAGCCTGGGTCTCTCCCATGGATTGCCATCCTTCAGGAACAGACTGCCCCAGCGTGGATCCCCCACGGAGTCACAAGTCCTGCCAGCAAACCTGCTCCAGCCTGGACTCCTCTGTCCAGAGTTCCACAGGCCCTGTCAGGAGCCTGCTCCAGCACGGACTTTTCATGGTATCACAACCTCCTTTGGGCAGCCACCTGCTCCATCATGGGGTCCTCCATGGGTTGCAGGTGGAAATCTGCTCCACCATGGACCTCCATGGGCTGCAGGGGGACAGCCTGCCTCACCATGGTCTTCACCACGGATTGCAGGGCAATCTCTGCTCTGGTGCCTGAAGCACCTCCTGCCCTTCCTTCTTCACTGAGCCTGGTGTCTGCAGAGCTGTTTTCACATGTTCTTACTCCTCTCTCTGGCTGCAAATGCTGCACGCTGTTTTTTTTCCTCTTCTTAAATATGTTATCACAGAGGCACTACCATTGTCACTGATTGGCTTGGCCTTGGCTAGTGTTGGGTCCATCTTGCAGCTGGTTGGTGCTAGCTCTATCAGAACGGAAGCTTCTAACAGCTTCTCACAGAAACCATCCCTATAGCTTCCCTGCTACCAAAACCTTCCCACACAAACCCAATACAACTCCCCTTGCTAGTCAGGGGGAGGAGGTGAAAGTAACCACACAGTTTAACACTGCTCTGGCTCTAATCTCTACTGTTCTTTGAAAACTGTATCTAAACCAACATCAAGATTGATTAGGCATACCAAACCTCCAGCTGTGCCTGGTGGCTGGAGTGGGATAGGAGGATCATCTATCATAAATCCTACTAGTTATCTATTAGAATGGGAAAAAAAAAAAACAAACTGACAACAGATCTCTCTTACATACAGGGGCTGAACAAAACTGAGATTCACAGGAACCCTTCTTGTTACACACACAGTCACCTTATAGCTAAACATTCATTTGGTGGTTCTGAAGAGCCATCCCATGAAGTTTACCTCATCTTACAGCTGGGAAAATATCCAACATTTACTGCCCGAGTAGGCTTGACTCAAGTTCTCAGATAAATAATAAAGGATAACATTTTGATGCGTAAAATCTTCTTTACCCCAGGTGGAAAATACTCTTTAGGAATTCAGGCTATTTTAGTGGTTTAAGTACTTTACTGCACCAGTGGTTTTACTGCCACCTCCAAACCCAGTATCAGTTACCCAGGGAGGCATTCTGAAATCATTCAGATGACAGTTAAACAATTGTTGGAGAAGGGTATTATCTGGCATACCACTCTCCCTTTAATAGTCTTATTTGGCTCATAATGAAGCCAGATGGTTCCCGATGCATGACGGTAGACTACCCACTAATAAATAAAGCAGCCTCTCCCACGGCTGCAATTGTCCCAGACACTATTGGAATGCATAGAGACAGAGGCTGGAACATGGCATGCTGTGACTGATATGGCTCATGCTTTCTTTAGCATATCTATTACTGCAGAATCCCAGGAACAATTTGCCTTTTCTTGGGAAAGACTACAATATACTTTCACTGTCTTGCCTCAGGGGTATTTGCATAGCCCACTATCTGCCACAGGCTAGTGGCACAACATCTGGAGGACAATAACATCTCTCTAGCTTGTAAATTTTTCCATTACATGGATTACTATCATTACTGGGCCCACTGAGCAGGAAGAGGGAGAAACTCTTAACAATATTGTAGGCAACATGCAAAAACATAGATGGGAGATCAATCCAAAAAAAGATACAAGGTTCTGCTACAGCAGGTATGGCAGGCACCCCATCACATGATGCCTAAAGTGGCCAGACAAACTATGTCTAGGTCTAGAACTTTTTTGGAATCCTGGGTTACTGGAGATATTTTCTCCCCCATCTCACAGAGATCTTGTGGCTGTTCTATCATATATCCAGGAAAAAAGCACACTTTAAATTGTGGAAAAAGATAAAAAACAACTTTTGTACAAGCTAGACAGGCTGTCTCACATGTTGTGGCTTTAGGGCCCAGACTGGCCCATAAACCTTTTGAACTGTAAGCCCTGGTATCTGATGATATGATAGGCATATTGGAGCCTTTGGCAGTGCGGGGAGGCAGATCCTTCTTGGGTTCTAGTCTCAACACTTCTCCGCACTGACTCAAAATTACACCCCTTTTGAAATACTGCTTTTAGCTGCATATTGGACACTGATAGAAGCTGAATGGATGACATGAGCTGAAGGCATTACTCTTATTGTCAAATTACTGTCCTGCAATGGTGTCCAATGACACTAACTATAAGGCTGGGAAAATGTAAGATGGTGTAAAATGGAAATGATACATCTCCACACATGCTAAGCCAGATGGTTGGGTTTTACCTGGGATATAGAATTAATTTTCTTCTTAGTAACTTGAATGGTGCTATGTTTTGGATTTGTCACAAAAACGGTGTTGATCACACATGGATGTTTTAGATATTGCTAAGCAGCGCTTACAGGGTCGAGACCTTTTCTGCTTCTCATATTGTCCCACCAACAAGTAGGCTGGGGGGGCAGAAGCAGCTGAGAGGGGAAGTAGCCATGTCAGCTGAGATGGTGGCACCTTGGGAAGAACATTGAAGAAAGGTCAAAATGATGCACAGACAGTGAGTGGTGAAGAAAAAAAGTAGAAAGAACACACCTGTGAATACCAAAGTGAGAGAAGAAGGAGCAGGAGGAGGTGCTTTAGGCGCCAGACCAGGGATTCCCCTGCAGCCCCTGGAAGAGACCGCAGTGGAGGAGATATCCACAATAAAGCCTGTGGAAAGGACCACACCAGGGCAGGTGGATATGCCCAGAAGGAGTGGTGGACCATGGAAGACTCTACCAAGGAGCAATTTTTTCCTGAAAGTCTTCAGTCCATGGAGACAACCCACACTGGAGCAGAGGAAAAGCATGAGGAGGAAAGAGCAGCAGAGGGAAGCTGTTATGGACTGACTGCAACCTGCCATTCACCCTGTGCAGTGTTCAGGGTAAGGCAGAAGTAGACAAGTAGGGAATGAAGGAGTGAAGTTGAGCTTGGAAAAAGGTGGGAGTGGGATGAAGGTGGTTTAGGTTTTGCCTTTGTTTCTCAGTTTCCAAATCTATTTTAATTGGCAAAACATTAAATTAACCTTCTCCAAGTCAATTCTGTGTTGCCTGTGACAGTAATTGGTAAGTGATCTCCCTGTCTTATCTCAATCCTTTTCAAGCCTTATCTCAACCCATCTCAAGCTTTTTCATCTTATTTTCTTCCCCTGTCCTGTTGAGAAGGGGGAGTGAGAAAGTGACTGGGTCAGCAGTTGGAACCTGCCAAGGTCAACACATCACAAGTACATATTCAGTCACAACTATATGCAAAGTACATTGTCTTCTCCATCTGAAATATTATATGCACCCATTTGGGAACTATAGCTTTGTGAAAGTAAGAGTATTGGAATGTATTGTCCAAGGGACTATTCACAGCTAAGTCTACATTGTAGAAGTGACTCCTACCAGTGACTGATGAATCTGTATTGTGAGCAAGACTCTGTAAGAGTATTAGTGAACTTAGAGCTGGTGAACCTCACCACGGATCATGTGCCATGATCCATGAGAAAGGGCTCATCTGATGCTGCAACAACCAGGGTTCCCAGCATCAGGAGGATGTAAGATTGCTATCACCTTTTCTATAATTTCCATTCTTTACTCATTAAATTAGTCAACCAACCTTGAGTGTTGGTGCATAACAGCTGTACTTTTCTATAATACTCTAAGTGTATAAGACATACATTAATACGGCCTTAAAACTAGGAAAGCTCAAGATGCTGAAAAGTCCAAGCTATTGGGTTGCTCCTCTATAGACTGCCTGATAGCATTGAGACAGCATAAAAGCTCATGCTTTATGTTGTAGATGACTATGCTGATTTGTCATATCATTTTTGACATGATAGTGGCTGTGTATTCTTTTTTTATTTCATATAAATACATAGCATTTAATATTGATTATTTAGAAAATATGGGGTATTTTTGTTAACTAAATGCTTCATAGACAAACATTTTTTATGTCATGCCATAGGTATTTTAATTCTTTTATTTTTACAATATTTTCCTTTACTTTAATAAAGTCTTTATTTTTTCTTTCATGCATGGAAACATTCACAATTGATTTCTCATGGTGATTGGATAATTTTTGTTGAATTACTGTCTAGAAGGAAGCTTGAAAATTTCTCAAATGGGTTCTCTGTTCTTCAGGTTAATGTGGGAGAACTGAAACGTACTTTGTAGTTGGTAAATGGATGGATTGCGTGGAGATGTACTGCAGGCTACAGCAATAAAAGAGGAGGGCTTTCATCCTTTATGCATTATTTATGGCAATTTTTTTTGCTGGCAACATCTGCCATTACCAGAGCTGCTGATTTAGATGATAACCTGAAATGCCTAGATTTCTATGTCAGTGTCTTGAGGTGAGATGGCCCCTGAAAGAAGAGAAGGTAAAGTGAGTGAAATGCAAGACATCTTAAAAGCAAGAAAAACAAGGATACCATAATGAAATAATGGAATAAACATACTAAAATGAGTATTGTATTAAATAATTATGAACATTTAAAAATATGAATATTTAGAATTTTAAAATATTTCTTTCCTACCAATAGGTTCTAGTAAATAAATCTGATATCTCTTCTCCACAAAAACAGTCTAAGAAATATAGGAAAAATTTGTAAAGTTTTTCTTGTCTGTTTCTTCTTGTGGTTCTATAATCTGAAAGAGTTTTCTAAGTTTTATATTATTATATAAATATTTATGAATCCTATTTTATTATACCAAATGTCTGTTTCCATATTGTCTTATAATCTTGCATCATATTAGTTAAGAAAAACTAAAACAACACCTTTAAAATTGTTTAAAACTTGTATTTATATTTTTACTGAAAAGGAGTTTCATTTCAAAAAAACTTAATAGCAAATAAAATAGGATGTTCTGTGTTCTTTGTGAGAAAGGACACCAGGCATTCTCCAGGAAATTATATTGCTTCAGTGACATTAATTTGCATTATTTTCAATATAGATTTGAGTTGCAACGTTCCAGCTCAAATTCCAGGAAAATCTGAATCACGCATTATAGATTGAATTTTCATACTTCATTTCAGAACTTGGTGTCTCAGCTGCCTTTCAGACATACAGTGAGAACAGGTTTCAGTATTGCAGGTAATTCAGGTGCAGATAATAATAAGAATTATGCCTGCATTAATGAGTGATAGAGGTTTTGAGTTTTTTCAGTTCTGTAAAAAAACCCTGTGAAGTCTATTACATTTGTTCCATCTTCTCCCTACTGGAAGGAAAAAAAAAAACCAACAACACACAAAACCGTGGTGCTGCTTGGTTCTTAATTGGTGCAAACAGTGTGACATGCTTTATTTTAGTACATAAATTTCTAATTTCTTGAAACTGAGTTGAACTGTTGTCAATTTTCACATCTGATTTCTTTTCATATGAAGCACAATTTTTCTTTTTAGTCTGGAGTTCTGTTTTAAAAAGGACTATGAGATCTTAGAGTGAAATGTTTTCAGAGAATTTAAAATCACTTTTCCGTATTCTTGTGCTGCTCAGTCATGTTTGCTGAGATGTGCTGTTATATGGGAATAAATCCTCAAGCACTTCCCGTTTTAAGTTTCCTAGTTCTTATAATGCAGAACTCATATGGGCTTCTCTTACCTCATTACCACTCTCATCTTTTAATGCCATATATTCAACTATAATGAAAAATGTTACCATTACATTTTATTTTTCCCTCTGCTGGGACTCTTTTGATAATTAGAGTATGAATGAAGAGATTATATTTTCTGGTATATAGAGAATTTGAAAGTGAAAGCAACAAATACTGGAAAAAATAAAATAGTTAATTTCCTTATTTGCAAAGAGATCAAGGGCGGGTTTTGTTCTTCCTTTTCTTTTTCTTTGAAATGTTCACCATACCAAAAGACTGATTTTACAACTTCTTGGACCTCTGATAAATGTGGCCCGTGTATGTAACTAATACTGGTAAATATATGAAATTATTAAAATAATAAATGTGAGACAAATATTCTGATAAATCAAAAGATGTTGCTTGTATAATGAAAAATTGTGGCTTAGCCTATAAATAAAAGCAGCTTGCTTGTCTCAGCTGTTTTCTTTTTGGAAACAGTCTTTTATGATGGTGGCACAGTGCATAAATCTTATATATTTTAACACAACTGTCTCCTAGATATTGAGTTATTCTCTGAGGGAACACTGGTCTGTCTAGGTCATTGTAAAAGTGGATTAGCTGAACAATTATGGACTTCCATATTTTTTCCACTTCAGGACCCTATCTGTGGACTCTGGTACTCTCAATTTATTGTAAATTGATTACTAATTTTATAACAAACAGTGTAAAAAATAAATTATGGAAAAAGTCAGAACGAAATTATTTCAGGTTTTTAATTTAGTACAAGTTACAGTCTATACTTGTATATCTTAAAAGAAGAAAAAAAACATTTGTGTTTCAGCACAGATGACATTAAAACTGTTACACACATCATCATACCAAGTTAGAAAATTGTATTCTCATATTTCAATCTCAGAGTGTTGGTTAACATTTCAGAGGCTTACCATGAATTTTTTTGATACTTGCAGGTTGAAAGATCCTAGTCAAAATGATACTAAATTATTTTTTTGACTAGCCCTGCTGAAATGAGAACAGGCAAAGTGATTAAGAAGAAACTTTCTTATAAACCTTTTTATCATTCATTCTGTGCTTCCATTTTAAATATTGAACTTCAATCACATTTTATTTTGCAAAAATACAAACACACAAAAATCCGGAACTCCTATTCCATTCTTGTAAATGGAAGAGAGATAGTCATCTGCTCTAATTGTATGTCACGTTCTGGCTTCTTTTCCATAGCATCAAAACTGGCATACTTGCATTTAACTTGTGAGTGCACTAGCCACAGAGGACAGAGTTACAGGAAGGTTGTATGAATTACTACTTACATTGCATGGTTTGGGCAAGTTCTTTCTCTGTTCCAGATTTCACTCCAGTTAAAGATTTGGTTATGTCATATCCATGTTTTGTATTTGGAACTTGCTACAAAATTCCTTTTCAGGGTGCCTCTAGAATCTAAACCTGTATCAAGGGGGTCCTGTATCCTTCCCCCTGCCAGGATGAAGGCGGTAGCTTAAAGGAAAGGAGTGAATGGAGGCAAGTCCATGCTCCTGGCAACAAGTGAACCCTCTCCTTGCCCACCTCACCTCCCCAGGTGCCTCTGTACAACAAGTATGAGGTTCTGGAGGTGGAAGGCCAGTCCATGGATCATGCGGACAACAGTCCAGCTACATCAGAGGTGTTGCCAAGGTCAGAAAGGCCTACCCCCCACATGATGACGACCTCCATGAGGAAGAAAAGGCAGGTTTTAGTTCTAGGCAACTCCATTCTGAGGGGAACAGACAGTCCAATATGTGGGACAGACCCTCCTCTTAGGGAAGTCTGCTGCCTCCCGGGGGGCCCAGGTTAAGGAAAACACTAGGATAATTCCTAGCCTGGTGCAACGCTCGGACTATTATGCACTACTGCTCTTCCATGTGGTGGCAACACAGCTGCAGCTCATAGTCCAAGGGTAATGAAAAGAGACTTCAGGATCTTGGGATGGCTGGATGACAATAACATGTACTTGCCTGTCTGCACATGTGCATATGCTTCACGCGGTTCCAGTGCCGCTCCTCATGCGACTATCATCTGGCTATTGCATGACGTGGTGGTACATGATTGGGCCTTGTAGCACCAACCACAGGTCTCTGTGGCCCTGCAGCCACTCCCATCACCAGCCAAAGGAATTCTCACCCAGACGACCAATCTTTGAGATAAATGCCCCATGGTTCACCCCATGATTCAGTCTCTCACAGTAATGATTTTAAACTAAAAGAGGGTAGATTTGGGATAGATAGAAGGAAGAAATTTTTCACAGTGAGGGTCGTGAGGCACTGGAACATGGTGTTGGAACAGGTCTGTTGGACATGGTCTGGAACAGGTCCAGACAGGTCGTAGATGCCCCATCCCTGGAAACTTTCAAGGTCTGGTTGGATGGAACTCAGAGCAACATGATTTAGTTGAAGATGTCCCTGCTCATTGCAGGGGGTTTGGACTAGATGACCTTTGAAGGTCGCTTCCAACCCCAACTATTCTATGAATCTATGATTCTAGGACTCTATGAGTCTATGATTCTATGATTTTGTGATATATATATATTTATATAGAGAGAAAGATATAGTTAGATTATATATATATAATATGTATATATAATCTAGATATATAATCTAGATATATTATCTACAGGAGACCTGTATATAGTGGTGTTCTCCAGGGGTCAGTACTGGATCCGGTTTTGTTCAACATCTTTATCAGTGACCTAGATGAAGGGTTGGAATGTACCCTCATCAAGCTGGCTGATGATACAAAACTGGGAGGAGTAGCTGATACACCGGGAGGCTGAGCTGCCATTCAACGGGGTCTGGACAGACTGGAGAGTTGGGCAGAGGGGAACCTCATGAAATTTAACAAGGACAAGTGTAGAGTGTTGCACCTGGGGAGGAACAATCCCATGCAGCAGTACAGGTTAGGGGTTGACCTGCTGGAAAGAAGCTCCATGGAGAAGGACCTTGGAGTCCTGGTAGACAAGAAGTTAGCCATGGGACAGCAATGTGCCCTGGTGGCCAAGAGGGCCAGTGGTATCCTGGAGTACATTAAGAAGAGTGTGACCAGCAGATAGAGAGAGGTTATCCTCCCCCTCTACTCTGCGCTGGTGAGGCCTCATCTGGAGTATTGTGTCCAGTTCTCAGCTCCTCAGTTCAAGAGAGACAGGGAACTTTTGGAGAGAGTCCAGCAGAGGGCTACGAGGATGATTAAGGGACTGAAACATCTCTCATATGAGGAAAGGCTGAGAGACCTGGGGCTGTTTAATCTGGAGTACAGAAGGCTGAGAGGGGACCTTATCAATGTCCATAAATATCTGAAGGGTGGCTGTCAGGAGGATGGAGCCGGTCTCTTTTCAGTGATAGGACAAGGGGCAATGGGCATAAACTGCAGCACAGGAAGTTCCACCTCAACATGAGGAAAAACTTCTTTCCTGTGAGGGTGACGGAGCACTGGAACAGGCTGCCCAGAGATGTTGTGGAGTCTCCTTCTCTGGAGACCTTCAAAACCTGACTGGAGGCATTCTTGTGCAACCTGCCTGGGTGATCCTGCCTTGGCAGGGGGGTAGGACAAGATGATCTTCAGAGGTCCCTTCCAACTGCTACCATTCTGTGATTCTGTGATTCTGTGATATTAACATGCTAAGCAATCTACAGAACATTACCTGTATGAAGGCCAAGTGGCATGTAGTAGCTGTGTACTTGTGTTGAAATTACACTACTACCTCCAGTGAAACAACCTAACTAGGAAACAGCCTGATTTGAAACAATTCCTAGTAGACAATATCACCAAACCAATATCTTAATTATCTGGGAGAGTAATAGTTGTCCTGAGTAATTTTTTCAAAAGTCATTAATTAAAAATTATAAAAGAAATGGTGACATTCTAGTGCTTAAACCGGAGCCTGGCCCTAATTACTAAACTGATGTATATGTATCCAGTGAGACCACTCCAGATTGAAGCTTCAGTAGCCGTTCATGGAGTGGTTTCATGACCCTTTAAGACTTAGTCTGAGTGGTAGACCAATACAGCTGACAAGTTGCTAAGTGGAAAATCTGTAACTAATTAGGAATTGATCCATAATTAAGTTCTGTCATTATTTCTTTCATTAATAATCTTCCATTAGCTTTAATAATCAAGTAAATTTTCTCATCAGGTTTTCATCATTATGTTTTTACATCTGCCAGGATAAACTTTTTTTTAAAGACAGTAATTTTTAATAAAAGTCTCCTTTATCTTGTTATACATTTCAACATAAGAATTCCTTGAATACTTTATATGAGCTAAAATATAATTGTACCTGCAGCAGAGAATATGAAAAGCCATCCAAAACCTATTTTTATGAAAATAGTCTCAGAGATTAAAGAAGCAGTGATTGAGGATTTAACAACATATTTTACATGCTTAATGTTTTGGAGAATACTAAGATTTAACAGAACCAACCATTGTATTTGAAAATATTAATTTGAATTATGAGGTAGGCCACAAAGTTTGAAAGAAAGAAAGTAGACTCAACCTATAACCATCTCTCTTGAGTACTGTGAAAGTATTTGTATCCATTAACATTTTATATATGTGTGTTCATATCTATATGATATTGTGATATTAGAACAGTATAATACTGTTTCCTTCAGATTTTCCTTTGTTATTTACCCTAAGGCACAATACAGTGATGATAAGAAAAAAACATATTTGCTGAGACATATCTTCCATTTTTACATATATGTTGTCCTATTGAAAACAAAACCCTAGTACTGTTGATTAAGGAAGAAGGAGCAAGCTGTCATTCACTGACCATTCAGAATAGACTGCCACCTTTTCCCACAAAACAGTACCCAATTATTAACTTCCTTCATCTCTTTCACAGAATTTTAGTACAATTTTCATTGATTTTTCATTTTTTATAATTCTGTAAGGGCTTTTTATAACATCATGCTTTGTCTTTACACACATCTGCATCCATTTACACTGTGCACCTTCTAGGTTCCCTATGATCCAGCTTAATTTATACTTTTCCAGTACTGTTTGCTTGTTTTCATCTTTTCCACTTGTGTATGACTTGCAACAACAGGAAAATATCATAACAAAAGAGAAACAAGAATGACTGAAAGGAACAAGTGTATTCCGACAGGAACCTCATGTAGCTCAGCAAGGGGAATTGTAAAGTCCTGCATTTGGAGAAGGATAACCCCATGCACCATTATATGTTGGGGCCATCCAGATAGATAGGAGCTTGGCAGAAAAAGACAGTACGGCGCTGGTGGACACCGAGTTGAATGTGAGGCAGCAATATGCCCTTGCCACAAAGAAGGCTAATGGTATCTTTTGCTGCATTAGACAAAGTATTGCTGGCAGGTCAAGAGAACATTCATTCGGAACTGGTGAGGCCACACCTGGAGTATTGTGTTCGGTTCTGGACTCCTCACCACAAAGGAGAGATGGACATACTGGAGAGAGTCCAGCAATTGGCAACAAGGATGACTAAGGGACTGGAGTACTTCATATGAGGAAAGGTTGAGAGAGCTGGAACTGTTTAGCCTAGGGAAGAGAAGGCTCAGTGGGGGAACCTTATGAATGTATATAAATACCTGAAGGAAGGGTGCAGAGAAGACACAGCCAGGCTCTTTTCAGTGGTTTCCAGTGACAGGACTAGAGGCAATGGGCACAAACTGAAACACAGGAGGTTCCATCTGAACATGAGGAAACACTTTTTTACTGTACAGATTACTGAGTGCTGGCACAGGTTGGCCAGAGAAACTGTGAAGTCTCCATCTGTGGAAATATTCAAAAGTCATGTGGATACAGTCCTGGGCACCTGGCTCTAGGTGGCCCTACTTGAGCAGGGGGGTTGGACCAGATGATCTCCAGAGGTCTCTTTCAACTGCAACCATTGTGTGGTACAGTGAAAAAAAACCAGTATATAATAGGATGGAAAAGATAATGAATATAAAGGATTAGTGAAACCATAAAAGAGCAAAATTCTGAATAGCCAATCAATTTTCCTATAAATTTAAGTTAGCCAGAAGAAAAGCAGAAGAAGTAAATGCAACAGGATGAGAATCCAACAAGGATGTTCTTCCAGGAAGAAAGGAGAGATAATACAGATGTATCCTTCTAGTATTGTGGTAGAAAATAAGTTTAAGGAAAAAAAGGAGACCTTATATATGCTGAAAGCTTTGAAAAAGAGAAGTGGTTAGGAATGCAATTGTGAACAAAGTTCAAAGTTTAAACCATTCACACAGGCTGTTGTGGTACAAGAATAAAATTATTAATATGAGACATACTTTCAGTACTAATTGCACCACACTTTTCTTCCTGTAATATAAAACTTTTTGACATAGATTTGGGTAATATAATATTCACTACTGAGCAGAGTTTTGAAAGCCAAATGGTCGCTAGCATATGACTGCTTACCAGAAAAAAAACAGTGATGTCAAGCTGAAGTAACCTCTGTGCTTTGAGAGAGAGATTATGCTTTAAATGTTCAAGGCCTAATAAATACCCTGACCGATAAAGTCAGTGGGAGACCTGCTGTTGACTTCACTGTTCATTAATACAAGCCACTGGTAAAGAGCAGGATCATTAAGCTGCAACACCCACAAAGACTAATTTAAATACAGGCTATCCCTTACTCCCAGTGTTATACTGTTCTTCACCTCAAGAGACCCACTATACTCTTATTAGAAATATTCAAGTCAGTAACTGTGTATTACTGTAAATAAACAGTTTGCAATCTGACTTTATAAATAGCTAAGAGAAATAGCTTGATTAATCAAAATCATGTGCTATGACATGTCAGATTACTTTCCAGTTCATAATTATATAGAAATTTCATGTTTAAAGGAAAAAAAGGGGAACCAAAATGGAAATAAAACCAATCTTTTATTGTTTTTGAAACAAATATTCTATGTAAAAAAAGAGTTGCGTTAGAAAAGCAGGAAAATCATATGCAGTCCTGAATGATGAGGTACCAGATGTTTTACTACATGATACTCAGACTTCACATCTATTTCAGAGATATAAGAACCATTTGTTTATCTCCAGGTCATTGCCTTTCAAGGCAATTTTTGAAAGAAGACCTTAAAATTTGATTCTGATAAGATAGAAAAAATAATCTCATTAGTACTGAAATGAGGCTATGGAAATAATTACCTGTATATTCAAAAGTGATACTGAACACATATATGCATGCACCAGCCTTGGAAAAAGTAATATATGTATATCTGTTAAACATAGATCCATACTATTTTTCCAGATATGATAATTTGCACTGTTTTTCACATTAGAATAATGAACAGTGATGCCAAGAATAAAAGAAATAGTTGTTTAATCCTGAAGTACTCTACAGAGTTTGTCCTACTGACCAGCAGAATATTTAATCTCTATACAATCTTGACTGATGCATATGTCTTTGTTATCATCCTCCTTACTTCCTTGGGTCAAGGAGTCTCACCATCTTGCATAATCAAACAGAATATAAATGCAGATGCAACAGAATATTGTGAGAGTGTTAGGAAAAAATACTTTATATTTAAGTTAAACATGTATTATTTAATAAAATAAATGAAAATATGTACATAAAACTAGTCACTAGTAATGTATTGTTACATCAATTTAGAGTAATATAATTACAATGATATATAGGAATTTGCTATAATTACCCTTCCTTGGAGACAAAGATTAGAAA